>NW_020622934.1:9375193-9658106 GCF_003573695.1 Papaver somniferum
ATTGAAAGTCTTCTCTCGAGTCGACACGTTTTGGTGACAAGGCTAGCGTCCCATGATAAAAGAACCATTCAATTGATATGGGCAGCCACCACGTGTCTGTGTTGCATCGATAGCGTTTTTCCGAGAAATGATGATTTTACCCTTCGTACATATCTGAAGATATCTTCTTTATCCGGTATCCGAATGACACAGTCGAGTAGTCCATTCCACGTAACTTTTCGAGATATATCTAACAATACTAGTTTCATATCTAAATCGTTGTTGGATTAATTTTTATTAATTTAAATCTATATTATCTAATTGAGTCATTAGCGGCTTAATCGTTTCTTGACTAGTCTAATAGCGTTGACGAGCTTGAGGCTCGTTACACCTATGAACGGTAGTGACCCTTCAAATTTGTGGAGTAGCATGTGGACTTCACAAACATATGGATGATAAATTCATACATAGTAGCGTTTTTTAGTCCATAAGTTGCGGACCATCACAAAGATGTGGACGACTTTCTTTCCCATAGAACCCCTTAGTACATGTAGGGACAAATTAATAGTAGAATCTACTATTTAGTCCTAGAAATAGTAAAATAGTATTAGTTTGGTCTTGTTGACCTAGTCAACTGTCTCTGTTTTTTTTTTAAAATATATATTCTTGTTTGGTCCTTAGGTGGATAATACCCACGCGGAATTAAGTCATGGATGATGTAATTGTCGTTGATAGTGACAGAAATACCCTTTTGAGTAGATATATATAGAAAAAATCAAAAGAAAATATCTTATTTTCAGATTCACTTTCTCTCTCTTCTTTAGTTTCAAATCTAGTTTCTATCTCATCCGAATTTCTTTCTCTGCTGCTGTTTAATTTGATATTGAGATGAAGATTTTTTACAGAGATCGGTATAATTTTATTTTAATACAAAGATTGAGATGAAGATTTTCCTCTCAATTTTCTTATTTCTGTTGCTTCTATTGAAGATGATGAAAATGATAAATATGATGAAGACGATATTGCTGTTGCTGTTGAAGAAAAAGATGTTGTTGTTGCTGTTGAAGACGACGAAGATGATGAAGATGTTGTTGTTGAAGACGACAAAAATGTTGTTGGTGTTGAAGACGACGAAAATGTTGATGTTGTTGAAGACGATGATGTTGTTGTTGTTGTTTGAAGACAATGATGTATGTTTGGTATTATGATAAAGAATGAACTGATTTCGTGTAGATCTATGTTTGTTTTCATCATTTTTTTTGTTCTTCGGATTTGATTTTGATGATCTATGTTGTGTGTTCGTCTTTACGAATGAACTCTGTCTTTTGTTCATAATAATGAACTTTGATTAGATGTTCATTTGAAAGAATGAACTATGATTTTTGTTCATTATAATGAACTTTGATTAGGTGTTCATTCGAAAGAATGAACTCTGTTTTTATTCATGGTAGTGGAATTTTTGTTGTGTGTTCATTTGAAAGAATGAACTCTGTTTTCTTATAGGTTTTATTAGGTGTTCATTTAAAAGAATGAACTCTTGTTTTTGGTCATAATAGTGGAGTTTTTGTTGTGTGTTCATTTGAAAGAATGAACTCTGTTTTCATATAGGTTTTATTAGGCGTTCACTTGAAAGAATGAACTCTTGTTTTTGTTCTTAATTATGGAGTTTTTGTTGTGTGTTACTTTGAAAGAATGAACTCTGATTTTTTGTTCTTAATAACAATTTTTTTATAGAATATAATGAAGTTCACATAATATAATGAAGTGTAGAGTTTTCATGAAACAGAATGACATGAAATCTACAAAAAGCCTGATAGTTCGTCAAACAGAATGAACTGTTACAAAAAAATAAGTAGAAATTAATACGTATGGGTATTTTTGTCCGTTTTATATTTTCAAGTAATTATGGAGCAAACATACTTTAGATTACCTAAAAAAAGGATCAAACGATTATTTTCCCAAATTAATATTTGTTTGGGTTTGGCTAAGTTTCACAGTGTTGAGAAGAAAAAGAACAATCTTACTGTACTTAATAATAACCCAATTTGGTGTTTCTATTTATCATTGGAATGTTTACACTCTTATGATCTGAAAAGAAAATAAAGAAAATTTAAATGACTATTAATACCAGAAGTCCGCAAACGGTAATCCAAACTACATTGACAAAAAATCTCAATGTTTGTACAGAAGGTAGGCAAAGCTGTTGAGTTTGACCTCGCTACCCGCTGTATTGATTGCAAACTACATAAAAGTCGGCAATAGAAACCTTAATATATAAAGAAGAAGCCATATTTCTAGGAAGAACTGGCTTTGAGCCAATCATCTCGATTGCTAACAAGTGAGTTATTCCTCTACCTTTACGGATCTTGCCAGTCAAAGAAGTTAGCACAGTTCATGAGATAAGCATCTTTCACTCATTTTGATTTAGGTTTCTCCGCACCATACTTGGATCGACCTCTTCTACGGTCTGGAATTCCCAGCAAGTCCTTCACTCCTCGAATGCAATGGAATTTCACACCTGGCAAATCTTTGACTCTACCTCCTCTAACTAGGACCATGGAATGTTCTTGTAAGTTATGCCCCTCACCGGGGATGTAAGAGAATACGTCTTGTTTATTGCTCAAGCGTACTTTGGCTATCTTACGTAAGGCTGAATTTGGTTTTTTAGGTGTTCTTGTTGAAACACGAAGGCATACTCCTTGCTTCTGGGGACATTTATCCAAAGCTCGATTACGGTCAGTTCGCTGTTTCTTTGCTCTCCCTTGACGAATCAATTGATGATGAGTAGCAAAGGAGGCACACTGGACATGACGAGATGCCACGTCCCCAAATGCACTAAAACCCGTAGGCCCTTTTGGAAAAGCGTGACGACCTGGAGGCCTCATCAAAGCAAATCCTATAGGTGGTGGGTAACTTGATGCTGTTACCTGAAAGGTTCAAATTTAATAACAAAATAAGAGCTCGATAGTTGATTACTTTCAAACTCAGGTCATGATACCAAGACCCAGCGACTTCACCATTCTACTAAGAGATTTCCGCGTCACCCTAGGGCAATGAATCAATAACAAAAACTGAAACAGATGAAGTTTAAGTGTTTAACAGATAAGAGATGGAAGAATCACCTCTGAATCTACATACTAATATTGCTGCTCCAGCAGCTATGAGAGAATGGGATTTCTCATGAACTGACTAAGTTTTTCATGAGAATCAATTTCCCAAAACAGAAAAACGAAGTCACTAACTACAATTTTCATGTTCGACTTGTTGGCTCTAAACATACAGGCAACTTATCATAGTGTACTCTGTAACAACCTGCATAACTTAGCTAGTTAGGCTGAAAGACATCTTCGGCATTGCCTTAATATCTACGCTAATCGTTGTCCCAACCTAAGAACCTCGTAATTACCATTTACCAGTTGTCCAATGACTCCAAATGACCTTTTGCTATGTGTACAAGGAACGAAAAATAAATCCAAAATCCCTGAATGTATAAAGCCAATGAACAAATCGAGCCCTTCTAGGTGAACTGATCTAATAGTTAATGATCATCGCCTCATCGGTGTAAAGTGCCACACCCAGCTAGTTCAAAAGCCTGCAGCAGGTCTGAAATCTGTCTCAACCTGTGTTCTATTATGTAATTGGTCTATGTCTAGAGTAAGTTGCATCAGAATTTTTGACATTTACTACGTGCATATATCTAGTTAGTGATAAACAATGTCCATTTCTTCTTCCCTTATGAACCAAGCCCGTATTTTTCATACCTTCTCATGCACACAACCGTAAGATTTTGACTGAAACAGTTGCAGACTTAAACTTTTAAAAAATTGAATGATATCTGAACCACGGTGCTGACCATAAATAAACATAAAAAGAGTCTTAAGAAAAAATATTTAATGAAACATCTGCAAGCGGTTTTCATACCTTGGAAGTGAGTTCCAGTTTCTCAAGAGCACTCACGATTGCTAGAACCCTGAAGTTAGACTTAGGACACGCCTCCTGTTTATACAACAATTAAGACAGCCATTAATAAAACGAAAAAAGTCGAGGAATGGCCTGATCAGACCCCTATAAAGAGGTCGGTCGGAATGTTTTTTCTTGACCAAAACTAGTCATTTGCCTTGCCTGCAGATCCAAGGCAAAAATACACAAGAGGCCCAAAAGGAACACGTCGTGAAAAGAAGCCTAAGAACGTGGCAGCGTGCACGATTGAGGATTGAACTGGGAGAGGCAAACTATGCTCTATCCCTAGATGATACAATCTACTCTAATCTTCAGACCTTCTACCAACTAGAGTAAATAATTTGCATTGGGAGACATACCAATCATGCAGTCATGAGTCAATGATCCAATCGGGTCTTAAGAGACAAAGATGTATAAAAAGTTGTAGTTTTTCAAACAAGTTTGCTGTACAACTTCTACACAATAATATGCAATTAAGGCAGAAGCAAGAGAAAACAACTTGATTTGTATTTAGCATGTGCATACCTGATTATGACCCATTGCTGATGGTAGACAACAGATCACACGCGAATCAGATTTCTGTGCATCTTTTGCCACACTACTTGAACATGAAAAAGGATATCCAGAAACACTTCTTTCTAGTTTGAATATGTTATTCTGTACCGCATGTCTGTAATAATTTCCTTGTTTGAGCAAGGGGTCGCGCATCCGGCAAAAAGCATTCCCTGTTTAAAGTACGGCTGACTTGTAAATTTAAAAATGCAGAAAGGGGAATGAAAATTACATCACCAATGTAGAAAGTGTAATAAAGGAAAAAGAAGTTGTTCCTGCTGACCAGCTTCATCAAAATTTTGCTAGCATGTTATAGAAGGCTATTGAGGGCATCGTTTGGGTTATGTGTTATTATAAGCACTGAACTATTTATATGGCTACTAACTACTAAGACTGATCTTGAGTTTAAACCAACAATCAGGGTTTTAAATTTTTTAAGTCTTTGTTTTAAGAGACAACGAGAATGTGCTAAATAATATTACCACTAAACTATTTCACGACTACTAAAACAAGTCTACAGTTCCAAACAACATTATAAATTCCAGAGCTATTCAATGCTCACTTTGTAGGAGATCGAACTCCTTCAATCTATAAAGATTTCTTTCCACCCATTAAAACATTGTAATTCTGCTGAGAATGTAACAAGGATACGAGAACGAGTATCGATAACAGACACAGGTACATGGTGACCAATAAAGCAGCCTCAAAACTACACACTATATAATTCAGTTGAGATCCTTTATCTCGGTGAACAAATCAATGGTATCAACATAAAGTTCACATCCAAATGCTTGGAGACCATTGTGTTCCATGATTCCAAAGTTCTATCCGCCGTATAATCAAACGTTTAGCAGACGTAATACTCCTCTTTTACTATAATTCAACATCATCGAAATTCACTGCAAATTTCTTTCACTGACCATATATTTTAGTTTTCTCATACCCGCTACTAATAACGCTAAAACACATATTCTCCTTAACAGGCATCGAATGAAAATGTTTGATTGCATTTCCAAGCTTCAGAATCCTAAGGAGAAGTTTCAACAAGGGCATGATCCTTCTAACATTTCAATGTACACTAAATTAAATTTGGTTTGAATTTCCTTCAATGCAGGAATTGAGTATGTAAAAGTATCAGCATTTAAACCGTTTCTACCAATTAAACCCTCATAATTCCACTGACAAAGTAACAACATTACGGGTACTAGTGCCGGAACTCCAACACACTGGCCTCAAAACTACACACCAGGGTACATGGTGTTGAACACAGCCTAGAACGAAGTAAATCACATTTCATACCTCATAAGCAAAATTAATCACTTCAAATTCGTATCCTTCAGAGTTTTCATGATTCCCTAAACAATAATGAAGATTGCAGTGACATTCCAAACGAACAAATCTAATCACTCAATCTAGGATAATAATAATACATACATCATCGAACTTCATGGTCTAAAGAGTAAGAACAACTGACCTAACATTTTGTGTCCTTCAACAAGAAGCAGAGATCCTGGAGATAGGCTTCCTCGAGTTGTTAGATCTCTTTATGATACGGATTTTCTAGTATAAGTGAGGAACAAGGGATCTACAGTTCGGAAGGGTTTTAGTTGAGAGGGACAAGAGTGCCCTAAAATGAGTCGACTCGATTTTGTAATTCGTGTATTAGGAAAAGTCACGTATAGTCAAGTCAATGATATTGACTTGACTTTGTCTGTCTGTTTGGTTTAAATACCTCTCCCATGTGTTAGTGTAAACTACCTGATCAGTACCTTTTAATAATACTTTTCCTTCACGTTCATCTCTTCGTATGGTATCAGACGATTCAGACCACACCATGACATTTTTGTTATCATTACACCAACTGTTGTTCTAGATGTTAGAGGATCAAACAACGACACACCATCACGAATAAAACATCTTTTAGCCTTAGCAACACGAGTGTCACAAGGCTTGCAATCCAACATTTTCCAAAAGTATATTTTTGTGGAGTTAGAAAAATAGCATCTGAAGATCCAGGAGATTCGATTCCAAGAAAAAAATGTAAATCCGCTAAAGGCTTCATAGCAAATTTCTTGCTAAAAGCTTGTATCAAATTATTAACAAGAATATCAGAACTTCCTGTTAGAAGAATATCATCCACATACAATACTAACACCAGCATGTCTGACTCGGTGATATAGATAAATATAGAATGATCATTCTTTGATTTGGTAAAACCATACTGAAGAAGAAAGAAACTAAATCTGTGGAACCAGGCCCTTGGAGCCTGTTTTAAACCATACAAGGACTTCTTCAAATGACAAATATGATTTGGAAAATCTGGATTAGTGAACCCTAGAGGTTGTTTCATATATACATTCTCAGATAAGTGTCATGATGTAAAGCATTGGACACATCAAGTTGTTTCACTAGCCAGTTATGATTGACTGCTAAAGTTAAAACAACTCTAACAGTTGTGGACTTAACTAGACTAAATATTTCTCCAAAATCAACTCCTTCTTGATGATTATAGCCCTGAGCTACTAATCTAGACTTAAGCCTATCAAATGTGCCATCAGACTTCAATTTTACTTTATACACCCATTTCCAACCAAGAATATTCATGTGGGGTTCAGGCAAAATATAATCTCAAGTCTCATTCAACATAAGAGCATCATTCTCATCTTTCAAAGAAACCATCCACTTAGGTTGTTTACATGTTTCTCTAAAAGTTTTAGGCTCGAAGATATTAGTTAACAAGCTTGTAAAAGCAGAATGAATAGGATGCTTAACTGAATGATGCAAAAATAAAATCTGAAAATTGTTTAGGTTTAAAAATGCCTTTCATTTATCTAGTAACAACAAAAGAATGAGGAGTATAAGTAGATGGAAGTAAGTCAGAATCTGAAGATTTAACATAAGAAGGAGATTGAAGTAAATCAAAATCTGAAGTAGATTTTTCAGTTGAAGGAGAATAATGATTATAGTAAAATATTGATTCATCAAAAATCACACGTCTAGATATATGGAATTTATGAGAAACTGGATCAAAACATTTGTATCCTTTATGAAGGGGACTATAACCAATAAAGATGCATTTAACAGATTTATGAGCCAATTTCTCAGGTCTATAATGACCAAGAAAAGGAAAACAAATGGATCCAAAAACTCTCAAAGAAGAATAATCTGGAGGAACTTGAAATAAAACTTCATAAGGAGACTTCATTGATAAGACAAAATATGTAGCAATAAGAAATGCACCATACCAAAAAAAAAAAAAAAAAAAAAAAGTAGGAGTGGATGAGTGAAATATTCATCTTTTCCTTGTAATCGTGAAACACCCTATACTTTTGGTGAATTAAAGGCTAAACTGTTAGCACATGAACAATGTCTTAGTGATCAAAATCAAGACTCTAGCAGTATTCTTGATAATCCTTCAACATTTTGTGGAAGAAATGTTCATAATGGTAACAAGAATGGGAAGAATAAGAGTAGAACAAGAATAATCAAGGTAATTATTCCAAGAATGGTATTGTCCCATTTAAAGGTGGTGCTGGTTCTACAAGTTCAAGTGCAAATGTTTCAGATGGTTCCAATAGCAGGCTTTTGTAGATTTCTCTTCAGTTAAATGTCAGATATGTCGCAAAACAGGAGATTATGCAACTAGATGTTTCTTTAGATATCATCCACCACCTAGTTATGATTCTAAGCCCGCTGCCAATGTTGCACAAGTTTAAATAACTTTTAGCGGTATCCAAATCAATTCAACAGACTTATGTGATGATCCTTCTGGTGGGACTACCTCAACTACTTGGATTTCTGATTCTGGTGCTTCCAGACATATGAATGGTGACAAGGAGTTTCTTCAGAATACTTTTAATTATCATAGGAAGGACAAGGTCATTGTATGAAATGGTAAGACTTTGCAAATCAGCTGGTTCTTCAATTTTACAAACTTTTGAAGCTAGTTTTGAACTAAAGCATGTCTTACTAGTACATGATATTAAACAAAATTTGTTATTTCTTGCACAATTTACCAAGGATAATTGTTGCTACTTTGAGTTTGATCCATGGAGTTTTGAGATTAGAGACCTTAGTTCACATGTTATGTTAGCTCAGGGAAAAATGGTTTACAAGTTGTATCCTATATCCAATATTTCCTTGAACAAAATGCTCTTTTCACATCATACTAGATTTTTTGCCCGTGCTACGCACCGGGAGGCTCCGCAAACTATCCACCATCATTTTTGTTTTTCGTCCCGTCGTGTATTTTTTGATTTGGTGTCATGGGGCTCCGCCCCGCCCCGCCCCATCGCTTAGAATTTTTGATTTGGTGTGGCTCGGCTTCGCCTCGCCCCTCCTCTTAGGATCTTTAGTTTGGTGTTGCTTCGCCTCGCCTCGTCCCGATGCATGCTTAATATTTTTGATGGAAAACATCATCGAAATTTAATTAACCACTGGTGTCACCCAGAAAAGAGTTATTTTCGTATTTTTACCACATCAAGTATGAAAGATAACAACTGGAAAAAAGTTGTTTGCTGCTTTCGAGCCTAGTCTCCAACACTTTCAGGTAACTAATCAGGCACCAAATGAATCCATGAACATGTACGATGAATTTCAGAAACTCCAAAAGCACAAAAAACCTTTAGGCTTGCCAAGCAACAACTTTTACTTCAAAGTAAAAAGTAAGGGTGCACAAGGTACGGTTCGGCTCGGTTCTTGCCGAGGCCGAGTACCTGTACCTCCCTAGGATCGGTACGAAGATTTTGGACCGGTACCGGTACCGTGTACCTCGGTTCCGGTACCATTCGGTACCGGCACCAAGGGGGAATAGGAAACAGAGAATCAGAGTAGTAGAACCACCAAATTTCTTACTGTAAAAATTAGAAGAATGGCTCGTTCAGGCATTTGTACAAGCACATTGTGTGCGTTTTTGCTGGTGATTCAGATATGAGATTATTGGTTATTACTATCACCACTATATATCCTTCCCTGCATTCGACAACAACCCACATAAACCAAACCATTAAATCATTCATAAACATCACCGTTCAGTCATCATCACTAACAATGACACTATTTCTTCCCTGTTTGCTTCAGAACTCGCCATATTTCTTCTCACTGATTTCGTCTGGGAGTAGTCGTTTGGTATAAACTGTTGTTGTTCGTGGAGTTGTGATTCTTGTGAAGTAAAGAAACGAATCACCAAGAGGGAATACGAATCAGAGAATCAGAGTTCTTCTGAGTTCTCCATCTCAGTGAGAAAACGAAAAAAAAAAGAAAAATGAAAACCCTAGTGTTAAGGTTGTATATATACCCCTCCTTAATCTAACGGCTATTATTACTCTACTATCCCTAAATCTAATGGCTACAAATGGTCGGTTCTTTCGGTCCGGACGGTACGGGACTTGGGCAAGACCGTGTACATGTACCTCCTCAGCCTCGGTTCCTATTTTTTGGACCGGTACCTGTACCCCCTTCCTCGATTCGGGACAAAAACAGGTACGGTTCTGTCGGTTCCGGGACGGTTCGGTTCCTGTGCACGCTTAGTAAAAAGTGATGACCAGGAATTTGAAATGTGCAGGCCTTAAGATACGCTACACTCAAAGAATCTTCAACTTCAGAACTGTATGAAAGAACATACAACATGAAAATATAGTAACCACATGCACTCATTTTTTTCTCCACTTTTGAAATGAGCCCACTAAACCCTCAACACAGGCACCTCACAGTCCAAATGTGTTTTTCAGAGAAGTAAATTTCAATAAGACTACCTATGCGGCTATGCCACATATATATAAGCTACAAAAGACCCTTCGCCCCTTCTCCGTGGGAACATAACAGAAGCACCAAATAAAGGTGAGAATCTATTCAAACTTATCCCAACTGGAAAATCCTACATTGTAATCTATCCTACATTATAAATGGACCAGTAGTTCCATTTATAGTGATGGCTTTTTCCAGATGGTAATTGCCTGGCTTAGCCTAATCGGGCTAATTTTTGAGTATGAACAGAACATTCTCTGGGTATCATGAAAACATCTAGCCAAGGTTCCAAATTTAGAAATACAGGATAATAACCATCATAAATTATGTGTACTAAACAATTAATGTCAAGGTTCCAAATTTCGTATTTTTCATGCAAGTTTTCCTCCGTGTCGTTTTGAGAACTTACAAAAACTAAGGCATGTCCCAGTTACTACTACAACAATGAAGAATAAATGGGTGAGACTTCTATCAAAAAAAATTGTGCGACCATTAATGAGGACTAATCCAAGATCGAAGGCTTTCTTATGCATCAACTTTTTTGGCACCATTATAATTTGCTCTTCTTCAGATATATGTAAGCGATGACTGCATTAGGAACTGATGGATTATAGAAGTATTCAAAAAATAACTAATCCATGAAGGCAAAAAGAAAAACGAATTCAAGCAAAGATATATGATTATTGAAATGATCTAAGCAGAACCTAAAATTCTAAATACAAATTTCCCGTATATAAAACCCAAATGTGAATCCCTCGATAGAATAAACAGTCACAATTCGACAAAAAGGTTTCAAGTCTCTCTACCTCTTTTCCCCACATCTCAAGCTCCTCCCTTGAGATTTTATTTGTAAGCTTTACTGCTCAATACAGATCTTTTTTATAAAAAAAATTAGTAGTTCTTAAAAGCTATACTGATTACTAAATTGGAAATTGCAATCATCTCAAAATCAAATATGCAACACCATTCTAAGATACTCCAATGTCATCTCAAAATCAAATATGCAACAATGTCAAGATAATTCAACTTAGAGATGTATCATCCTGTCCATTAGAGGAAACTCAAATCAAATTAGAGATGTATTGATTAAGCAGTATGAAATCTCGATCCAGATGGTGGAGACTTCAAAGATTATGTACAAACCCTTATCTATTTACTCAGCAACCATCATCTATTAGTTTACTCATATTGGATGAAACCATTATATTTATGTTTAATGGTGGTGAAGCTTTATACACACAGAATAATGGAAGTGGAGAGGGAGATGGGGAACCATTTTTTTCCTCAGATACGTGATCAAAAGAGATGCAAAATAGATAGTGAATAGAAGAGATTTAAGGCTCGGAGTTTTTAGAAGAAAGTGTGAAAAAAATGATGCTTTCACTTTTAGATCGATATAAGAAAAAATAGGCAGCGGCCGGAAAAATCAAGTTACGGTTTCGATTAGGTTTAGGGTTAGATTTTGACCGAGGTATTGTCTACATCAGACGGTGTTAATAATGTCCAGTTAAGTATTTGGTGTAAACAAAATGTAAGTAATTAGTTAGGCGTAAACTCATACATAAGTATTGTATACCCACGTTTTGGCTAACGGTGTTACAAACGACCAGTTAAATATAAGGTGTAAACGGAGTGTAATTCAAATTTTAATGCGCTGACCAATAGAGTGTCGTCACTTGTCCTCTACAGAATTGCTCTAGTTCAAAGCTTTTATCTAATTTAATTTGAAAGAGGTGTCACACTCACTGTGCGACGTGGAAGCTCATATAACTTAGTGTGTAAAGGAGTGGAGATTCATCTATTACTGCTTCTCCTTTTTTGTGGCATAATAGGTTAGGCACCCATCTAAGAAAATCATTCAACATCTACATTCTACTGAAGCTATTATTCTTAATTCTAATCATGAAAAATTATATGTATCATTCTTGTCAAATTTTTAAAAGTAAAAGGTTTTCATTTCATCTTTTTTTTTTCTCACGAGTCTAACCCATTAGCACTTATTCATTGTGATGTTTGGTGACCCTCTCCAATTATTTCTCATGCTGGTTTTAAATGCTACATTATTTTTATAAATAATGCCTGTACATTCCACTGGATTTATCCTATGAAATTCAAAACAAATGTTGTAATCTGATACCCTATTAGCAATGTTGCTCAGGGACAAGTATTACTATTACGTCCCTAAAAAAGCAAGAATATTGATGGTCAACAACGGAGGGAAAGTTTTTAAACGAGATGAGCATTTTGGTTGGTAATTTCTAAGGAAAGGATTGAGCATCATGGTTGGTCATATTGGGTATCGATATCGGATTAATCCTTAGCGAAGATACGATAAGTAGGATCCACAACACTGACAAAAATTAAAGATTTTTCTTTAGTTAAAATATCATTATCATCCATCATATAGTATTTATATTAATATTATTATATATTAGATGTTTAAATATATTTTCAATTACAATAGCCAACCCGATATACTAACAAACTGGAATTTACTAGGAGGAACAAACTGGTTAATATTCTTGGCATTTTTAGGGCAACCAATAAGATTAGGGGCGATTTTTTTCATTCTCATCTAGTGAAGATGGTTATGGGGTGTCTTAAAAATAGAAATTGTCTATATTGTTCTTCACCTTTATACTAAATCAAAATTTATATCCTTTATTTTCATAATCATAACATTCCTCTTCTCCTTCATCGATTTTTTTTTCATCGTTTTAATTTTGATCGAAACCAAATATCGCCGATCAAGCAAATTTTAGAATTAATTGTTTAAAATTAAAACCCAAAATTTGTTAACCTTAAAGTTGAAACTTAAAACTTCAAAAAAAAAATCGAGTTAAACAAACAAAACGGATAAATTATAGTAGTTGTGATCCAAAATTAGGATTTGATTGCTTGAAATCAAAAAATTGATCGGAATTCTTGTAAGGATTTATAGTTGCGGAAACATAATCGGTAGGTACAAAATAGATTTTATCCACCGATTATGGTTGATGTTCTTAAGAAACGAAGAACATCAACCATAATCAGTAGGTAAAATAGATCGTTTTCTACCGATTATCTTTTATTCCGAAAACTATGTACTAAAAATTAAGAACACTCGGTGGATAATGAACATCACTTATCTACTGATGGTACAATCGACAGATAATGGACGTCACTTATCTACCGATTATGAAAGCAGAGAAATTCAAAATTCCATTATTTTTGAGAAAACTAGATTTGGTGCGATTATCACAATCGGTAGATAATGAACATCACTTATCTACCGACTATAAAAATAGAGAATTCAAAAGTTATTAGTTTTGAGAAAATTTACATTTGGGAGGACTATCACAATCAATAGATAATGAATATAACTTATCTACTGATTATGAAAATAAAAGAATTCTAAATTTCATTAGCTTTGAAAGATTTACATTTGGGGAGACTATCACAATCAGTAGATAATGAACATGAATTATCTACCGATTATGAAAATACATAAATTCAAAATTCAATAAGTTTTGAGAAAACTAGGTTTGGGGCGACTATCATAATCGATAGATACGTGAAAATAGAAAAATTCAAAATTTTATTAACTTTGATTTTTTTTGCATTTGGGGCGACTATCACAATTTGTAGATAATGAACATCACTTATCTATCGATTATGAAAATAGAGAAATTCAAAATTCTACTAGTTTTGAGAAAACTAGATTTGAGTCGACTATCACAAACGGTAGATAATGAATATAACTTATCTACCGATTGTGCTTCTGTATTAGAACACAAGTTATAATCTGTAGATAAAGTATTATATTATCTACCGATTCGGGGACGTTAATGGCGTTGAATGCATCCAATCGTCTCTCTAATCATTATTGAATCTTCAATTTAACATGATATTCTTCATGATGTTTCCCACTTTCTTCTTCACACCCATCCATGTTTAGTTTTCTCCCATTTTTTTTCTTCTTCTTCTACTCAAAAAATGGACCTAACACTAACCATAAATTCTATTTCTCCCGGTTATAATTAAATTACCGATTGTGAAAGGAAAATTATCCTTTAAGAAAATTGAAAGATTAGGGTGGCTTCATTTTAGGTTTGGATGACCCGTTTTTGTCTTATTAGTCGCCCCTAAAAATGCATTTTAGGAGGAACTCACTTGCATTCCGCAGCATTATTTATTCTTCTCTCTTCTAGCATTCAGCTTAAAGAAACAAATGAAGCACCTGAAGATCATAGACTTGATTCCACATGTCTCCCTTCATTCTCAGACTTCCTTCAAAAACCAATTGACATAGCCTAGATTTGAATTTTCTGATATTAGGAGTTACACCTTCATGAACCACTTTATTGCGCAGGAACCAGAGCTCAACCAGGGTAGCATAAGCTGTAGTAAGCCACATTTATTCAAAAACGGAACTTTTGCTTATAACGGCACTTAAGTCCTCAAATGGAATAGGCTTGGTAATCTGAAAAACATTACACAACCATCTCCAAATAGAATCAGTGAACTCACAACTCCAGAGTAAATGAGACATAGAATCAGTATGGTGATTACACAACACACTTGGGAAAAATATTGAAACCCCTGTAGACAAGAGTCTCATCAGTAGCATACACCCCACTAATAAGCTTCCACCCATTTCTACTGATACTTGGGTTGATAAAATTCTTCCAGACCTTACTAGCCCAAATAACCACTTCCTCTCTGTTCCTCTTTAAATTTTGCACACCAAACCATAGAATCCATTCTGCCACTTATGACTGGCAAAGTCCATCCAAAAAAATGTCTCAAGTGAGGAGGGATATTATGCGGATTATTACCGGGAAAAATAACGTTTGGTCCTTTTTTAGGTGGTCCCATGTCAGTTTAGTCCTTTGGTCGAACGCCTTTACTGTTTGGTCCATAATTATTTAAAAATATTAAATGGATAAAGTACCCTTCCATGATAATTTCTACTTATTTTTTGTAGCAGTTCATTCGTCAAAATGAACTCCTGTTAATTTCTACTTATTTTTTCAGGAATCACCTATATAAACCAGAGTTCATTCCAGAAATGAACTCCATATAAAAACCTAAAAAAATGAGAGTTCATTCTACAAATGAATTCCATATAAAAACTTTAAAAAAAACAGAGTTCATTCATATAAAAAAACAGAGTTCATTCCAGAAATGAACTCCATATAAAAACTAAAAAAACAGAGTTCATTCCAGAAGTGAACTCCATATAAAAACCTAAAAAAACAAAATTCATTCCAGAAATGAACTCCATATAAAAACCTAAAAACACAGAGTTCATTCCAGAAATGAACTCCATATAAAAACCTAAAAAAGAAGAGTTCATTCTAGAAATGAACTCCATATAAAAACCAAAAAAAGAACAGAGTTCATTCCAGAAATGAACTTCATATAAAAACAGAGTTCATTTATGGAATGAACTGCAACATCATCATCATCTTCATCATCTTCAACAACAGCAGCAAAACATCATCATCACGAAAAAACATCAACAAATCATCATCAACAAATCGAGATCTTCAACACGAGCAACAAAGGGAAATCATCATCAACACGAAAAACATCAACAAATCGAGATCTTCAACACGAGCAGCAAATAAAAAAGATCATCATCTTCGTCTTCAACACCAGCAGAAACATCAAAAACAGTAGCAAGAAATCAAAAAAGCATCTTCATCTTCGTCGTTTTCATAATCTTTATATGATTCTTCGTCTTCATCACCTCTACAAATCGTCTTCATCATCTCTGCAAATCAAAACCCTAGAAAAAAACACAAATCTTCATTGTTTCTTTCAGCAGCGGAAAAAGAAGAAAAAAAATGGAGAGGAAATAAACTAGATATCTGAAAATAAAAAAGAGAGAGAAAGTAAATATGAGAATGAGATATTTTCTACTCTTTTTTTGTATATATGTGGTCCAAAAAGGGTATTTCTGCCACCACATGATGACATTTACATCATCCATGACATCATCCTAGGACCAAACCATAATTTTTAGGACCAAACTATAATATATTTTCCTTAAAAGGACCAAACAGACACATGAAACTGGACTAGACTCTCTCTAATATATTATTCATAGGACTAAATGGTATTTCCTACATTATTACCTAGCATCTCTGGAAAGTTAACAATTATAGGAATCCACCGGAGCCCAATTAGTAGTTGGAGTAATTCTTAATTTAGAGACTTCAAATGGTTAGTTGAGCAAAATCAAGATAATTAATAGGGGGAAAGCCACTTTTACTGAAGGGAAAGCTGACTTTAGTCTAGGTCATTTGACTCCGGGTTGTCATTGGGTGGATTTAAAATAAGCTTTCCCCCTATCAAAAAATGATTTTTGTATTTTAGTTTCCTATCATCCCGGACTAATCTTTTATCGTTCGTACACATCCTATTTAACCCTAATCTCTTATTTACATATTAACAAACCCTAGATAACATCAGAATGCTTAGATTATTAATTTGATCCGAGTGTGAAGTACTAAAATGGAAGAAAACTATCATATATTCCATTTTGATAACATATTTTGATATTTCAGGAATGATAATGCTTTCTTAGGTTGAACTGAGATAAGCTTAGTACTATAGAGTATTACTGTAGAATTGCATCAGTACCTGTAGCCTTGTTGGATCACATATAATTTCAGCACTTGGAGTGTTTTGCAGTATTATTTTTTTTTCCGCGTTTTAGGCCATCTGAACTCTTCTGCAGCTTATAACTAGATAACTCCTCATTGTTGGGATCTACAACTTCATTAATATGTCTCTTTCCGGTTTAAGTTATCTACAGTTTAATAACTTGATTGTTGTTTTTTTATGATCAATCATATGGCCATAATTGCGTCTGCAAGGAAACTTTCTTCCACATAATCTTGGGTTTGGAGTGTCCAGGTGATCCGATCTTCCCTTGAATATCCATTAAATTTACCTGGAAGTAGTACAACATTGTTGATTCATATTAGTTTTTGATAGCATTAACTTACTTTTAAGATATAATAATCAGGGGTCTTGCATATGGGGGATTTTCTTTTGTGCCTGAGATTTGTAATATCAGTAATATAAGCACAGTGTGCAGTATGCAGTCTCTTTCATAGGAATAATTAAGATTTGTTCGTTAGGTTCCGTTTCCATTGCAGCACATGTATCATCCAGATAATCAACGCATCCTGCAGCACATGTATCATCCAGATAATCAACGCATCCTCCCGTATGTCCTGTTTGAATGCAACCAATATTGACCCAATATTATGAGATCCACCCAATATTGACTAAAAGTCAAAAATAACCTGGACCGAGTCAGCTTTGAAAGCTATTAATAGGGTTTGGAATCTTGAGTTCAAATCCAATGCAATGACTTATTGACTTAATTTAAATAAGTTAAGTACACTAGATATTAGGTATCTCCAAAGTGCAATCAAATTGAGTAAAACTAATAATACAGGCAAAAATTGCCACATAATCTCCTTCCTGTGAAAATTTGCAGATGAAGCTGGTAAACTTTCCTTCTCTTTAGGCGGATGTGTCGCTTTCTTCTCTACACGAGAGGTTTTGGCTCCTTGGACTCCCTACCATAATAACACAAATATCCTCACTAGATTAATACCAAAAGTTTCTGAATAGCCTACGCTGCTACTGGTTCTCTCACTTGACTGGTAACATTAGCATTTACCTTGAGAAAAAAAAAAAACGAATCCTATTGTCAAAACTGCCATATTCAATTAACCTTGGTTCACAAAATAGAATCACTACAAAAAAAAATTCATACATGGGCTGATTTGAAAAGCTCGTCAAGCACTTCAGACAGTGTTGGGTGCGCATGGACAGCATATTTAATGTCCTGCAACATTTTAAAAATGCAAATGAGGATTATAATGAAAGAAGGAAATATGCTTAATAGGAAATCCTAACAAAACCTTACTGTTCTAACGAACTTGGTCTTAATGAAAATTTTATTTCTTCAAAAGCTCACCTGAATTCGGGTTCCCATCGCAATTGCATTGGATGCTTCATGGATGAGGTCTGCTGCATGCATACCAAAAATATGAACTCCAAGAATCTCACCGTTGTCTGGTCTGTATATCAACTGCGTGAAAGGGAAAAGGTGGGGAGTTAGGAATATCTATCAGACTACAAGATACACGAGTCACCCAATATTTGTTACAATTAATGACCAGCTAACGAGTAGCAAAGCAGGATTACCTTAGCAAGTCCTTCGCCTTCATTCTCTGCTAGGGCCTTTGTGTTGGCCTTGAAACTTGTTTTTGCAATACTTATTTCAAATCCCTCCTTTTGAGCTTTCTCCCTTGCTTGAGGCTGCAAAATTTGGAACTTTACAGTTACATCTGGATAAATATAAATTGAATGGACCAGACAGTAGAACTGGACAAATAGAAATTGAATGGATATACAGCTGGAAGATCTGATTCTTAAATCTGGACATGAGGATTAAGTTAAACGATATAACGAGAGAAATCGAAGTTGTGGAGGTTTGAAAGACTCATTGAAGTTGCAAAACAGCAGATTCAACTGTAAGCTTAATGTATGTTCCAAGGTTCTAATTCTAAGCACATTGGACTATTTGAAATCTAGCATATGGAGAGATGCATATATATTCAATGGAACTGGAGGACTAGATTTTACCTCTGTGTAGCCAACAAAACTGATCTCAGGATGGGTGAAGCAAGCAGCAGGAATGCTTAAATGGTTTAGCACATGATCCCTACCAGTGACTTGTTCAACAACTACGCAAAGGAAAAATAAAAGGTGATCAATAGTTTCTTGAATAAATCTTACGACGATTAACAGTTCACAGAAGTGCGAGCTGGCAGGCTTAGTACCTGAAATCCCTTGTGCACTTGCCGCATGTGCAAGCATCAATGTTCCATTCGCATCACCAATGCAGTATAAATTAGGAACCTAATGACCAAAACCCCACTTCGTAAGGGACTAAGAGCGCCAAAAAAAAAAACGAAACTTTAAACTCAGCAATGAAATAAGTGACGTACCAACTTGCCATCCATATCAATTACTTGCATTCGCTCATCAACAGGAACAAAACCCCTTTGTGTTTCTACATTAATCTGCAGACAAATAACGTGTATTTATCTTAAGAGGATTGTGCGCGGATATATTAGTACCTAAACTACTGTAATTTACTAAAAGTAAACTTACATTCTCCAGACCAAGCCCTTTTGTAAATGGAGCCCTTCCAGTAGCTATGAGTGCAGCATCTACCTGCAGCAATATCATAGTTAGTGTTCTATTGCGAAGATAGAGTGTATGTAAGCACATTAAATTATCCAAACTTTTCTCAAGCTTATCTATGGTAGTTTCAACTTCATCGAATTACTATACCTTGCCAAGATCTCTGTATAAAACGTATATGCTATTTAAAACCAACAATCAAGCTAGGATACGTTAGTTGCGCATTTGTCTTTTACTGTGGGTCTACAGAGAATTTTTTTTTTTACCTCCAAGGTCTCTTTATGTTCCTTTGTTTTAGCATCAATAAGCTCAATCTGTACAGGTTTTCCATCCTTTGCTGGAGTAATCTACGACAAGCAGCAAAAGTATAGAAACAAGTAGATCAGTTTTAGTTGCTCGAGTTATATGGTAAAAATTCAACCCGCACCTTGAGAATACCTTGCTTGCAAATACACCAACGTGGTAATCAATTTTCCGTGGGTTTATGAGTACTCGTTGAGCCAGCTTTCCAATTTCAGGGTCAAAACCAGGCATTAGCTGATCTAATGCTTCAATGAAAGTAACCTGTGCAACAACTTCATGTTAATTCAGGAGTTAAATAATGAATGATTGTTCCATTGTTGCTCTGATGTGACGGGTTTAACTAAAAATGACAATTTTACCAACCTCGCTTCCAAGCGCAGTGTACACATCACTAAATTCAAGCCCAATGTAACCACTGCCTACAATAGCTATCCAATCGGGCACTGTCTCCAGCTTGAGTGCATGATCACTGGTAATGACAGTCTTCCCTGCACAGCGTTATAAAATCTTCTTAAAATCCAAAAAAAGAGCTTAAGAACCTTCTAATACAGTAATTCTTAAAGGATAATAAGTATATTATTCTAGCAAACTCTAAGTTAGAAGTTCCCAAGTCTGGATAACATTCTGAAAAGCATCTCTGGTCTCAATCAGTACTACAATCTCAAGCATAATACTGTAAATATCAAAACAATCAATAGACAATAATAGTATGGTAGGAGTAAAACACTTACCGTCAACCTCAACACCTTTAGGTACAAACGGAACAGAACCTGTAGCGATAATTATATTTTTGGCGGTTATAACAGTGTCTCCATATTTCACTTTTTGTGGACCCTGAAACAAATCCTTATATAAGTCACACTAACACTTCCTGAGGTTCTTACAATAATTTTATTTCTAAAATATAGCAAAAACATGTATTTAATGAAGATCCACCATAAGGATGATTACTTACTACAACGGAGCCATAGCCTGTCAATATGTCCACACCAAGAGCCTTCATTGAGTTAGTCAAATTATTACGTATTTTTGAAGCAAGATTGTTTGCATGATCGGCAACTGCTTGCCTATCATAACTAGCAGCTGAAACCTATCATCAGAAGTTACATAAATAAACATCATAAAAATCAAATAAGTTTTCTGCATTCAGAGCACAATATTCTACAGCTTCACCTTCACACTTGCAACAAAACAATTATCCATTACCCGTAGACCAAAAGCTTTCATGTGTTGCTCATTCTGAAGCTCACGCATCCGACCACTCACAGCAAGTAGAGCTTTAGAAGGAACGCAACCTCTGTTAACACAAGTTCCTCCCACGACATCTCCCTCAATAATGGCAGTTTTCAATCCCTATAACAAGCATTACATTCACCTTCATACTTATTTAAAAAAAGACAAACTCCCGAAAGTGACAAACATGCTCAAATTCCTCCAGTAGCGAAACAATAAATCCAGACATCCAGTTCGAACTCAATATACAAACTAAACATCAAATGTACCAAACCGGACAAGGCGAACCAAAATTCATCTAACTTAATCCTAACAGAGTAAATCATATTCATCACAATTTTTAATAGAAGTCTGGATTTAGGATAGCATTTTGCTTAATTTCATGGTAGGATCCAGTATCTCAAATTTTGTTTTAGATAGCTTCAATGAAAATGAATAGTGATCTTAATAGAAATATTAGAAGTTCTTACATGGGAGTATAATAACATTTTACTGCCATTTATTCGATGACTGCATCTAAATTCGGGAGACAATTTGGGGGGCAGATGGTTTCATGGACGTATATAAAAAGTATATAACACCGACATTTTTTCCAGTTTTCAGATAAAGCTTTGTTTTTTCTGGATGCAGATGTTGAATGAACATGTAAATTTTTTTATGCTTTAAACCTCTCATGGGATTGATTTAGTTAAAATCAATTGAAGATCTAACTGAAAAAAAAATCTCACTTAAGAAAATTCGGCATTACCTTTTCAACGGCATGTAACGCAGCACCATGACCACCAACACCAGCACCAATAATCACAAGATCATAATCAAAACCTTTACCATTTGCACTTCCATTACTCGAAGAAGAAGCCGAAATCTTTGTAGAATACTGTTGTCTAACAGAACGAATATTAGTAGAAGAACAAGATTGTTTTAAAGAAGAGAAACCTAAAACTTCTCTTCTTAATCCACAGAACCGAAGATTAATTGAATTTGAACTAGTAGAAGAATTAATGGAAGTACGATTAGATCTAGCAGTAATTGACGATGGCGATGAGATTGAAAGAGAAATTGAAGCCATAGATTTGATTAATTTGGAACAAATGTGAAGGATTTGACCGAGTTTCTAGGGTTTTGAAGGGAGGAGGAGGAAACGAGGGAATGAGCTTTGAGAGGTCCGTCTCTTTAAAGAGCGTGGAGAAGGCGGAGATACCAAACCAGAGAGCAGTGTAGTGTTTGTTTGTTGGCAGATAAACTACTTCTTGTTTTCTGTCTGATTTTAGCCGAGTCAGCACTCTCTGCTCGTTGGGTTTAATAGTTCATATCCAATCAACTTCAACTCCAAGGTGTGGCTTTCGACTAGATAATTTACGCGTGTGAAGGGAAGCTTTTCTTCCCAAGCAGCCACAACGCTCCTACCAAATGGGACTCACAGAACCACAAAATCGGATTCGCAATTTTTCCAGATTACAAACACGCATAGTAAATCCTATAACCACACCCTTAATGAAATCTATATAAGAACTCAAGTAATCATCATAAAATTCATAAGAACATTCATTGGATCTTTTAATTTGGATACAAAATAACAAGAAAATTCTAACTTGGAGAACAAACAATCTTTCTCTCTCCTAAATTCATTGTCTAAACTCTCCGAAAGATTTCTCCCACTACAAGGTCGCTCGATCCCTTATATAGGGGTTTACATAGTGGATGATAGCTAATAAAGCCCTTATTTTCGGATCTCGCGAGCGTTAACGTTGACTCTTTTTGCACGTGCTCTATAACATCGCATAGTTTTTCACAATTTTCTCGTGACTAAACTGACGTCATCTGCTGCGTCATTCTGGATACACTGCATGTGATTGTCTTCGCTCAGTCCTGACGCTCGTTATTTCGCATATCTAATAGGTGTGTGGTATTTTACTCCTACATTTTATCTCTTCTCATATCGTTCTTTTGACAAAGGGAGCGATATGATAAATTCCTATTTACTTTGCCGCACCCGTTCACCTTTTCGTATTATTTTCTGCCGACATATTTCCTTATTTTAAGCATGTCAACTTACGTGTGTCTTTTCATCCACTCGTTATCTGACATGTCTCTTGTAACCGCTTCTTCATATCCGTTCATTTTCAATCATCGCATTAATGGAGTTAATATCTTGGGAATTGGGAGTAAATCTTTTATTTACTCTCGGTCTTCTTCTTTCTTATTTCTTTTTACCCTTTTTTGCCCCTCTCCGCAACTATTTTTCTCCTGCAGCTATTTTTCTGATTTCGTTGTTATTTTTCTGGTTTCGTTGTTATTTTTCTGGTTCAACTTTAAAATTAATCACAATCTTACCCTTTTCTCCTTATCTCTTCATCTTCGTGCTTTACTTCTCGTATTCTGATCGTCACCCTGATTTTGATCTATTTGATCATCTTTGGATATCATGTTTTCATCATCCCTCATTCACATACTAAAAATGCCTCCTGCTAGTTGGAAAAACAACAGATAATTCGATAGGATTCAAGAGGAGCTCAAAAATAAGGGTTTTGCACTATCCGTTCCTCCCAATTCGAAATCCACTTCTACTCTTAACCCTAGATGGTTCTCGCTTGATCACTGGAATGACCAAAAGATCATCATTTCAGTTGGGCAATTCCTCGCTGGCCTTCCCATTCCTCTTTACAATCCTCATATACCTTTATTCTATAGGATCCTTTCTGATGTGATATTCTCGCGTGCAATCTATCAACTGAGCGGTGATTGCATCAGAATTATGGTAGAGTACGCTCGTCGTGCGGCTGGATTAGAATCCCTCTACCCCAAAAGGCTAGGAAAGCGGAGTATGCAGATTTAGAGATCAATCCTGAAGAGTATACAGTAGAGAATTTCTTCGCTCGCTATGCTATTGTTATCGTAAAGAATGAGTCATCTCGTTGGGGCGTTCGTTTGCAAAGGAAGGACGACATTGCAAAAGAGAATAAAATCATGCGAGATATTGATTTTCATGACAAAACCAACAATTCCACACGACATTCAAAGGATGATCGCTGGAATGTCTTCCCCATCATCCTATAAGGACCTTATATTTTTGGTGTTGATGCTAACGGATCAATTAATCCTCTCCCTGAGGGTTTTCCCGTTTACAATCCTTGGGAATTCAAGTGGATAGAGAGAGAGACTATGGTATGTTATTCATAACTTCGCTTGTTTACTTTTTCTTATTCACCTTATTTTTTTTGCTCTGTTAATCTTTAATGAATTTCAGATTTCCAAGTTGAAGAAGGATCTAAGGACCTATGGGAGACAGAGCACGTTGGAAGCGCTACGTTCGATCACTGACGATGTAAGAAATACCTTCTCTCATCTTTTAACAATATTGTTTCCTCTGTTTCCTACCTTCATCTGTGTGCAAAGGTTGACGCTGGAGAGGTTGGTGATTCTGGCGAGGCTGTAGGTGTTAAAGATAAAGGTGTAGTTCGCACCAAGAAGACTGCTTCTAAAACCTCTTCCAAGAATCCTTCAAAGAAGCGGAAAACACCTTCTCCCTCTTCTTCAAGTTCTCACTCTAGTGATGATGATGACAATCTTCTCGTTGAAGATCCCTTAATCAAATATTCAATTGATCAACTATCTGGTATCTTCTCAAACTCTATGTCAGTAGCCGGAGATGATTCCTTAATTCGCACATGTAACACCCTTGCGAAAATATTGGATTCTCCCACTTTGGATGACGATTCTCTTCGCGGAGCTGCCTCAGCTCTAAGTCCAAGCTTTCAATACTCACTTGGCTTTATGGTAATTTTTATGCCTTCACACCCTCTTTGATAATGTTTTTATATTGTATATCATTATATTCATCTTTTATCTTTGCAGGTGGCCCGTTCGTGTATGTAGTTTCTTCAGATTATCGGAGAAAACTTCGCAAGCTTGAGGCTGAAAATATTAAACTCAAGGCCCAGATTTCCACTCATGAGGATGATGCGTTTGATCTTCGCAAGAATAACATTCAATTAGAAATTGACGTTTCTTCTTATAAGAACCATATATCCGATCTTCAGAAGAGAAACAATCAGTTAGTTGGTGCGTAATTTCCTATTATTTTTGTCAATCTGTTTATCCATATCTTTCGCTCCCCTTGTAATTATCTATTCTTGCAGAGATTTACAGCCTTACTGATGAGGCATCTTCTTTATTTCGCTCCCTTCATCATCTTGTTAATGATGATGTTCTCCTTGAGCATCTTAATGTTTCCCTAAAATCCTTTGCTGATGAAAAAATAAAATCTCTTTCCTCTAAAGAGCTTAAGGAGAAGTTCCAACTTCTTAAGGCTGATCATAGGAGTGCTTTATCTACAAGTAATGGTTTTAAACGCCGCTTCTTGGAATCCAAAGAAAGGATCAAGGATTTAGAATCAAGAATTAACACCTATTTTAATGAGAAGGATCAAGTTGCTCTTAAAGGTGCTAAAGTTTTGAAGGGATTTCAAGAAACCATCCTTCAAGTTCAAATAGAGCGAGATCATGCTATAAGCGAAAAAAAGACACTTATTGAACGAGGAAATTTAATCCGCTCCCGACTTCTTATAGAGAGTGATACTGAGTTTGAATAGGCGGCTAGGATCTTAGATAATGCCATGAATGGTTTAGTTGTACATGTTAGCCTCGAATCGGATCATACTGCCTTGGTTAAGGATATTATAAAGAAGGTTGTTTATTATACTTCTTTACTTGTCATTTCCTGAAGAATATTCTTAAGCGATGTTAAATTTTTAATCTTCTTTCGCAGAGGTGATAGACACATTTTTGTGTCTAATTTGTCCTCAATGTCCGTATTGTTGGAACTCTATTTTTGTACTAATATTGTGTTTTTATGTATTTTTAGGAAATAAACATTTTTGGAAAATTCGGCTCGAAAATTTGATTTTGGCACCCGGAGGACAAGTGTTATTCGGGCTCTCGCTTTTGGATAAGGGGTAACCTAATTACTAAGGGGCACTCCCAGGTCACCCCCAAGGAAGCTTCTATTCGCACCCCTACTCTGGATAGGGGGATACTAGTTTCTTCCCCATTTGAAATGATTTTGGCGAGAAATTTCTAAATAGTTATGGCAGAATTTCGATCGTCAAAATGAAGGGGTTATGGGTCGATTCAATGGCTGAAATTTGGTATAGAGATGTGATATAGGTTAAGGAACATAGTATGGGTGACATGATCGATCAAATTTGGCTGGAATTTTCGGTATGATTCACACACCCAAAACAGAGCACGTGTACTGTAACACGAGCAAAATTGAAGTTCTTGTGTGCATGGAGGAGTTCTGCTGGTGTTGGAAGAGTGTTGAGGCGTGAATAAGTCGAATTGGAGCGTGCTGGACCAGAGAAAACGCGTGAAAAGCTAAAACAGGAAAGAAAATATCCGAAAATATTTTCTTCACTGCCGAGGATTTGTGGAGTTATGGAGGAGATTCGATGCATGCTTCGGGTTTAAATAGAGTCCTTGGAGGTCAGAGAAAGGTGGTCGAGAGTCTGGGGGGCTGAGGAGAGCCAGAGAAGAAGAAATTCGAGTTTTCCCAAACTCGATTTCTGCTGCTGCTGATGAACATGAAGAACACGAAGAACGGACCTGCAACAACAGTCGTTTTTCTACAGTGATAACGACTCACACATGTGGGTCGTACATCAGGCAGTCTTATTTTCCACAGCGTTTGCGACACAGCAACAACAGTCTTATTTTGTCACTGAGGGTCGTAGGTCTCTGGTTTTATTTTATTTCTCATATTCTCATCATTTGTAAACCATTTTTGAGCCATAATAAATTATTTTGAGAGCATTTTTACTATGATGAGCTAAATCCCTCGTAACCAAGGAAATGGAGGAAGCTATTCACGCAACATAAATGGGTAACTATTTCATTTAATTATATAATTCACCTAATCGCTGCTTTTGCAGAGTTTTAAATTATTTGAATGATTGTCTTAATTATTTGTTATTCAGTTTGATAGGTTATGCTTGGTTTAATCTCTTGATAATCTATGCTTAAGGTTTACAAATAATGTTTGAGAATCTGTATGATTGATAGTGAATTAAAGATAAAAGAGGACTTAAGAATTGAATAGAGTTTTGAAATATTTATCATTCAATTTTGCATAATAGTGGAATCTAGTGTCTTGGTTACCTCTCGCCCACTTTGTTAATATTTTTGTATATAATTTTATCAAATCTTTAAATTTAATCTTCACAAGTCCGAGAGTTTGAACCTCATTACTACAACAACCCAAAAAAAAAACATTAATCATTTTGGCGCCGACGCGGATTTGTGCTTAGGTAGAATTTTTAGGTTTTTATTATTTTTTTTACTATTATTTGTTCCTTTTTACGTTTCTTTTTGTGTCTTTGATTTACAGGTTCGAAGTGGAATACTAAGGACTTGGGAACAAAAAGCTTAAAGCTAAAAGCTAAAAGAGAAGAAAAAAAAGACATAATTTTTTTTTTTAGGATTTGTAAATAGGCTTTATTTTTCATAATTTTTGTAATTTTTGGAATTTTTATTTGGACTTTATTCTGGACAATTGGACTTTATTCTTTTTTTTTTAACCCTACGGAAGGGTATTAATAAAAAAAAATAAAAAAAAAATATATAAACTGTGTGCAGGGAAGGACGACGATTATTATATCGTCTCGGCCCCTCGGGTTCGTACATGACATAGGAGTCGTGGCCCGAGTCGACTTCAACGGTTCATCCCCCGTCTGGTACGGGAGGTAAGTCCATCGAAACACTCGCGAATCTCCTGTAAGCGAGTTACTGTATTCCTTAAGGTGATTCATTGATTGAGGACGAATTTGGACTGTTTTTAAATTCCTAGTAAAGGGCAAGGCCTGGCCAATACAAGATAAGGGTTCGGATTTCATCACCGCTCCCTTCTTGCCCGCCTTAGGAAAACGAAACCTAACACGAACCCAATCTTAAAACTTGACTAGAACGAGACCGATAGGGTAACGCGCTTATTAGGAAAAATTTTCGAAGGATATTGGTTACTTTCTTAAGCACACCTCGAAGTTCATGATGGTTTCTGTGAGTTGAATGCGTGAGTGCGCCGCCTTGTGATAGCGGTGAGTCCTTGGGTATCAAAGCTCCACTGAGCTTCCCTCGCCTCAATTCAACTTACTTTGACTCGGATTGATTCCAGAGGGGTTTGCTCAAATTGCAACGAATTCCCTTTCGAAAGATAGAAGTTGGTCTATAAATAATCTAAGTGGAGCCATCATGCTTTTTATTTGCTAGATTTTATAGGTTTGATTTGGTCGAGTCATCCTTGTTTGTGATTGTGTAGAATTCCCTTGCAATTAAGAATGTCGAACTGGTATGATAGAAGCCAATACAATGATTATCGACCTGATTTTGAATATGGACATCATCCTTTTTATGACCATGTTGGGAATAGTGGTTGGGAACGCCATCCTTTGGAAGGATATGGGTCATACCCTGGTGAGCCCAATTACTATCCACACATGCATCAGTCTTACGAGCAAGAAGATTATAGTACTAGTTCTTCGTCTCTAGAGGATACAATCAAACTATTGAAAAGTAGTCCTTTTTATGATCCCTCTGTTCTTATTCCTCCTTTAGAAGAGTCCCTCAGGAAGTTAGCTGAGTCGATGCGTAAGTTAGCTGAGATGAATAGTATAATTATAGACGAAAGATCTACAATATTGAGTGAACCTTCTTTAGAAGACAACCTCAAGCGGATAGCTGAGACGAACGAAAGAATTGCTCGAAATTACTTGAATTGCCAATATAGTGTATCCAATAATACCCTTGAGAATAAAGATAGTTATTTACATAATCAAGATAACAAGGTTAGAATTGGTAGCACTACTTGTTTTGATGAGGTTCGATCTTTTTCATGTTATGATGATGAGGATAGTAGTAATGAAGAAATTTATAGGCATAGTAATGAGGAATCTGTTACTCCCAATGAGATTTATAATGATAATATTATTTCTAGTTCAAATCCAAATAATTTTAATAATTATTCACCTATTTAAAAGGACGAGGATTTGACTAGAGATACAACCGTTTTAGACGAGGATTACGAAGCCGATAATGGTTTAGAGGAACGAGTTTATTCTGAGAATATTGTTTTAGAGTCTAGCGATTTAGAAATATTAGTCTTAGACGAAGAACATGAACTCGTAGAGATTTTAAATATGAGTGAGGATGCATCACCTGAGTATAATTTACAAGAAACAAATGACCATTTTCAGGATTCTGATGATCTAGAAATTAGGGAAATTGTAGCTAGTCTATCTAGAGACACCCAAAATTCTAAGTTTGGGGGTGGTTATCATCCATGTGCTTTCACTCTTAGAAAGGTCCCTCACTTGGGACTTGACATATGTGCCTCAACCATTTTACAAGATTACCTTCATACTCGTTTTCCCGAACCTAATGATGTCCAGGAAGAAGTTCAGTCGTTAGAAACCCATCCTCTGGTTGATGTGGTTTTCCCAGGCTATGATCCCCAGATTGACTTTGTTTTCCCACCAAATAGTTTTCTTCCAACTTTGGGAACGTTTATATTCCAAATGTGTCGAATATTAAGTTGTGAGACTAAACCTAAATGCTTTAGGAAATTAGAATCGACACATTTGCTTAAGAATGACCACTACTCTCATTTTGGTCAATTATGTAAGTCAAATCTTATTGACTTAGAGGATCCTCAGTTATTTAGGTTATTATTGTGCGCTTCTAAGATCATATTTGAGTTTTTCCAGACTCTAGGACCTAATGATTCGGATCCCACCTATGAAGAAACGCAGCCAATGAAAATTTTCTATTTAGACCCTTTCATAGAACCTGAACCTGAACCACAATTAGATATAAATTTCTTAACCAGGAAACTAAGTAAGGGCATGCTAGTCTTGTTCACTTTCTTGGTTCATTGCAGTTTCCTTTGGTCAGCTCTATTTAGTTTTGAAGACCCACAGTTATTTCGACTGTTATTTTATGGTTCGAGTTGACTAATCCTTTCCTAAGTCTGGCTGAAGACTTTAAACTTAGCACTTCTTGGGAGGTATCCCATGCTCATGCAACACGGTAATATCTTTCCTTAACTCTTCCGCTTCAAATGGTAACAGTTTCTCCATGCTTTTAGTTTCATCTTTAGAACATTGAGGACAATGTTAGATTTAAGTTTGGGGGTATGGGAGAAACTTTTTAGTTGCAATAAATAAAACTCCAGAGCCTAGAAATTTATGCGTATTAAGGTTTGCACTAACCAATCTAAGTGGATGGGAACATCTTGGTTATAGGAATTGAGGAACCAATCTGATTAGATGGAAACATCGAAAGAGTCTATTCATAAAAGCACAGAGCTCAGGTGTTAGAAATAACATGATAGTTGCACCATATCTCGTTGAGTCCTTTTCATTGTTTTTTTATGTTTTCATTTTAAACTATGTTTCTCTAAGTGATTAGGTGGGGCACACGATTCAAGTTGTTACCACTGCTAGGGTGAATTAGAGTGACTGAGTTACTAAAAAAAAAAAAAGACCGGACCAGTTAGACCAATCGGAATAAGTATTAACACTTGGATAGCAATATGCGTGTGTTCTCCCTGTTTCCGTCGCCTAAGCAAGCGTGGAATGCAGGACCCGTGGGAACTATCGTGTAATCTGCTGACAAGAAGCATGCGCTTGGATCAAAAAGATCTATTCATGCCGTTAAGTTAAAAAAAAAAAAAAAGGTTATTGTTCTGTGTAGTCAACTGCTGGTTCCCTTATATTTGCCAGTTTGTTGATCTAGATTTAAGTTATTAACCACTGGTTCCCTTGTATATGCCAGTTATGTTGATATTAGTCAGACCGGTATCTCAGTCCATTAGGATAGGTTCATTCTGGCAGTGGCCTTCAGACAGATATGTGAAACATCGATCATTTGGTTAACATCAAAACCATCTACATTTTTCTATTTCCATCTCCTTTTTCTATCCATATGATTAGTTTGACTCCGAATATGATGTCCATAGTGCAACTATCTTAGTAGAGCTCTGTCACTTTATATGAATTTTAGTATGCTTGAGTGCAAACTCGTGTACATCAATTGGAATTTCGCATCAGGGTACTTCCTCCTATAGTCAATAAGTATGCCAACCAAGGAGATTCTTTAGTGCCTTCCAAGGTTCTGCGTAGATAAGCTAGGGTCTGGAGTAATGGTTTTGTGGGCACACCTATGGTAAACCCTCCCAAGATTAACTCGGTTTTATTTATTTATTTTTTATTAGTTTTGCTCGAGGACTAGCAAATAATAATTTTGGGGGTATTTGATAGACACATTTTTGTGTCTAATTTGTCCTCAATGTCCGTATTGTTGGAACTCTATTTTTGTACTAATATTGTGTTTTTATGTATTTTTAGGAAATAAACATTTTTGGAAAATTCGGCTCGAAAAGTTGATTTTGGCACCCGGAGGACAAGTGTTATTCGGACTCTCGCTTTTGTATAAGGGGTAACCTAATTACTAAGGGGCACCCCCAGGTCTCCCCCAAGACAGCTGCTATTCGCACCCCTACTCTGGATAGGGGGATACCAGTTTCTTCCCCATTTGAAACGATTTTGGCTGGAAATTTCTAAACAGTTCTGGCAGAATTTCGATCGTAAAAATGAAGGGGTTATGGGTCGATTCAATGGCTGAAATTTGGTATAGAGATGTGATATAGGTTAAGGAACATAGTATGGGTGACATGATCGATCAAATTTGGCTGGAATTTTCGGTATGATTCACACACCCAAAACAGAGCACGTGTACTGTAACACGAGCAAAATTGAAGTTCTTGTGTGCATGGGGGAGTTCTGCTGGCGTTGGAAGAGTGTTGAGGCGTGAATAAGTCGAATTGGAGCGTGCTGGACCAGAGAAAACGCATGAAAAGCTAAAACAGGAAAGAAAATATGCGAAAATATTTTCTTTCACTGCCGAGGATTTGTGGAGTTATGGAGGAGATTCAATGCATGCTTCGGGTTTAAATAGAGTCCTTGGAGGTCAGAGAAAGGTGGTCGAGAGTCTGGGGGGCTGAGGAGAGCCAGAGAAGAAGAAATTCGAGTTTTCCCAAACTCGATTTCTGCTGCTGCTGCTGCTGATGAACATGAAGAACACGAAGAACGGACCTGCAACAACAGTCGTTTTTCTACAGTGATAACGACTCACACATGTGGGTCGTACATCAGGAAGTCTTATTTTCCACAGCGTTTGCGACACAGCAGCAACAGTCTTATTTTGTCACTGAGGGTCGTAGGTCTCTGGTTTTATTGTATTTCTCATATTCTCATCATTTGTAAACCATTTTTGAGCCATAATAAATTATTTTGAGAGCATTTTTACTATGATGAGCTAAATCCCTCGTAACCAAGGCAATGGAGGAAGCTATTCACGCAACATAAATGGGTAACTATTTCATTTAATTATATAATTCACCTAATCGCTGCTTTTACAGAGTTTTAAATTATTTGAATGATTGTCTTAATTATTTGTTATTCAGTTTGATAGGTTATGCTTGGTTTAATCTCTTGATAATCTATGCTTAAGGTTTACAAATAATGTTTGAGAATCTGTATGATTGATAGTGAATTAAAGATAAAAGAGGAATTAAGAATTGAATAGAGTTTTGAAATATTTATCATTCAATTTTGCATAATAGTGGAATCTAGTGTCTTGGTTACCTCTCGCCCACTTTGTTAATATTTTTGTATATAATTTTATCAAATCTTTAAATTTAATCTTCACAAGTCCGAGAGTTTGAACCTCATTACTACAACAACCCACAAAAAAAAACATCAATCAAGAGGCTGAGAAGGAATTTCGTGAACAAATTAAGGATCTGGAGGCGAAGCTTGCCGCATGTGAAGGTTTTGAGGCGAAGCTTACCGCTCGTGACTCCAAATATCGCAGGCTTAAGAGGCAATTGGCTGTCACTGTTTCCAATAATAGAAATGATGCTATTCGCGTCCGTGATGCGGCTATTAAGAAATTCTATGCTGATAATGGCATTCCTGTTTCTCAGTACAATCTTGTTGATGTTCCTCCCAACGAAGAAAGCTCTGATATCTCTGATAACGAAGGAGAAGACGAGGAGTATGAAGAGATTGATGAGGAAGATAATGGTTCTGGAACCGATGAAGATAACATAGGCGAGAAGTAGTTCTTTGTTCTTGCAGATCCTTTCTATCTTGTCATACTTGTAAATCCTTTGTCAGTTCTTTGTACATCCGATATTTTCTATCTTTTGAAATTTCTCCTTTAATGCAAATTCTTTACGTATTTAAGATCTCTTAATGTAAATTCTCCTTGTGATATACCTGCATCTACATAAAATAAATATTTCTTTCGAACAGTTGAATTTAACTTGTTGGTAATAACATGTATAATGATATTTACTTATGACTGAAAATAACTTGTGCACAAGTCTATCATATGGGGGCGAATAATATCCTTTTATATGCTTGCATTCCCATACTTGCCTATGTTAGTTTCCACCAGATGAGTGAACTAAGCAAATGTTTAGTCATAAAAGATTACTTGTTATCATGCATGCGTTATTTAACTTGTGCGGTGATCTAGGATGTGTCTATTTGTTTCGATTATTTTGTCTTACCTCATCTTAATGTACCTTATTTTGTTGCCTCAGCTACATTCTGTTTTAATGCATCACATCTATGCATTTGTTAATTTCTTCTTGTGGGAAATACCCTTCCCATATGCGAATATATTCGCAAGCTTAGTTTCTCTCTCATTAGTAAATCCTGCAAAACAATGATTATTAATTTCTGTGGGGTTTTTCTCATGAGGTCTTATTGTGCCTTCCTAATTAAAAGTCTTATTTTGCCTTGTATATTATTTTGTTTCTGTGCGACGAGATCGCAGGAGGCTTTTACATGTTCGTGTAACTGCCCATTGATCTCGCCTTATCATCTTTTAGTATTATTGCCTCTTCAACTCTTATTGACGCTCAAATACGACAAGCCTTAATACTCCCATGAGTAAAAAGTCTCATGATATTTGCATCTTTTGACACAATTCAGCTCCCTAATGGAGGGTGTCGTCCTTATATTCCCCCTGATTGCCCCTTCAAGGAGGCTTACCCCTACCGGGTTAGGGTGGGCTCCTCCCATCCAATGATGCAACAGCCAGTTGTTTTCACGACCTCTTATCCCTCTGACGATATGGCTTATGGTTACAAGACTGCACCTTAAGTGGGGTTTCTTCGGACCGAGTGCATCATAGTCAAGACTTGTCAACAACCGCCAGGTACGCTCGCCCCAGGCACTCTTGACTCAACCGTGTACCTCGGCGCCTTGATCGAGTTTCTGCACTCCTTAGGAGAGACCTTATCACCTTAATCTTTCGATATAGGCGCCTCTCCTGGATGGGCTTTTATTTCACCCAAAATCTCCATGAATCAAGCTCCAGGGTCGATGTAGCTTTCGATTGAGCCATGCTAACTAGGTTTTCCCAATTATGACCCGCGTTAGGTCTTATAATTTCCTTTTGTTGTATGTGAACTAGGGTGCACGCCATAATTGATTACCTAGCCTCCCTAATTTGAGTCTTTACTTATGATGCCTTCTATTAAGGTCTTATTTTTGTTTTTTTCTGGTGTAATATCATCATAAGGAAAAGATGTTTATCACATTCATATGTATGATTAATACAATTATGCTATGTTCTTTTCTTTTTTTTTTCTTATTCGCATTATTGACAATTGTCTTCTAGAAAATTTTATATCTAAGATTTTTTGCTTGCTTCTTTTTCCTTCTGCACTTCCTGAAGTTCCCGTATATTATCCAATACATTGATTCGCAAGAGTTCCATTTCTTTTGTTGTGCGAGAACTGCCGCAAAGAGCATATCTCTTCAGATATATTTGACTCCATAGCTCATTTGATGATTCTCATCTGTCAACTCATATCTTCCATCCCCAACTACCTTTCTGATTTTGTATGGTCCTTTCCACATTTCCTTTACCACTTTTCTGATAACGCGGTTTCTGCCTCAATACTAGACCTCCTTCATGGAACTCGTGCCTGTGCTCCCGTGCGGTTGTTATCGCCTCTGTGGAAGTCTTTCTTATTTCACCTTACTTATTGACAACATCTACCATTAATCTTTCACCTTGCTGACTTTCTTGTATATGTTGTTTCCAATTTCTTCTCTTGCTTGCACGTTCTTCACATTTATCAACATCAATCTCATGGCAGGTTTTCCCTTCAATTAAATCTCCTCTTATTACTCCAATACCTTGAGGGAGCGGGAACTTGATGCATTGATGGAAAGTGGACGCCACTCTTAGAATACCATGTAACCATGGTCTTCCAATCAAAGCATTATAGGGTGATTCTACGTCGACAACGCATAATACTATTTCAGATGATATGCTCTTTAGAGGAATTCACATTGTTACCTCTTCTTTTGGCTTATTAGTTGTTCCGTTGAAACCGTAAATCTTATACGTTGATGGGATAAGCTCTTCGTCTCTACCACCCATAGTCTTGTATGTGTGATAAAACAGAATGTCAACTGAACTACCAGGATCAATCAATATCCTATTGATGGCCCATGTGTCCACGTTCTCTTCTTCATCTTCTTTTGCCTTTGGATTGATTTATAGCTTAATTATAACCACTAATGGATTTTCATACGGTTCTCCTCCTACTGGTACTTCTTCTGAGGTAAAATAAATAGGTTGCATCTGCCATTCCTTCAAGGGTGATATTTTCGCAAGGTTCAGTATTTCTCTTCCATTACTGTCTCTTGCGAAAACTCGGCTCAAGATGTTATCATGGAAATCCTCTATGCTTTTGACTGAATGTATTATTGAATTACAATATAGATTCTTTGCCTTTGCTCCTACTTAAATCAAATATGTATTCCTTCCTTTCTCCGCACCGGGTGCATGACCTTCTGGTGGTGGTGGTAAATTCTGTGGTTGATGTACCAGAAAATGATTTAAATTCCCCTGATCAATCATTCTTGGTATGATTTTCTTCACATTCCTATAGTTGTTTGTCGTGTGGCCGTGGAAGCGATGGTAAGCACAGAATTCTCCACTTCTCCTTCCTGGTGGTGGCTCATTTTCCATATTTGGTGGTGCTGGTATCTCTTCCACCAAAATTATTGCTTCCCAGATTTTGTCTATTGGAGTATTTAGATGCGGCATCTTTATGTGCTCCCATACTACTTTATTACTTCCTTGATCTTGATTGTAATATTGCTTTTGACCTCCATATCCTTCTGGCTGGTTATCAAGTCTTTGAATCTTATTATTTCCTCTGCGATTATTGAACTGTCTTTCTCTTTCAAATTCTTCTTGATCCCGACTACCCATGGCTACTAGATGTTGTTGATATTCAACCATCACCTTTTCTTGTCTTCCTTCAGATGTGCTTGCAATTGTGTTCGTTATTTTTGGGAGTATATTTGCATTCCCATCTTTTGTACTTGCGTTCGCAACATGATAAGATTCCATTTCGTTCTGTTTCTCTTCAAGAGCAATGTACTCCTCCAGATACTCGCATAGCTCTGTCATAGATATGGTATTTTTGATTCTGAATATCTGTGTGTACAAAAAGTCTGTTTCCTAGAGTGCATTTATGAATGCTAGTATGAAGTTTCTCTCATCTACTCGACCAGTCATGTTACTACACATGGTTCTCTATCGCATAGTTAAGCTTCACAAGCTCTCATTTATCCTTCTTTGCAGACCAAACACTTCCTCTATTCCTGGGAGTAATACATTATTACTGATATACGCTCCTAGGAATATTGACTGTAGATGGTTAAATGACCTTATCGTTCCTGGAGGTAAGCCCTCGAACCACTTCAGAGCTTCTCTTGATAAGCTAGATGGAAAATACTTGCATAGAACCGCATCATGATCTTCCCACTGTAATAAAGATCTCACATAAGCTTTTATGTGTTGAAATATTGGGGGTATAACAACCACACCCAATTATTTCGATTAGCAATCTGTATAGACAAACTCCATTATACTTTTATGAGAATCAACTAGACAGTTAGACCCAATCAATAGAAAAGTATATCAAAGAGTTTTATATCTCTATCTCTTGATTTAAATCTTACTCAAGCAATCTGCGAGTCTCGATTAAATACAAGAGAGATAAACTTGGATGGTACCAAAGACCAATATCCAAGGATCAATCAATTTCCAATCAACAACCAAAGGTTGGATTTCACTATTGATCGATACAACGCACAACCTGTGATATTTCAATTATATAACAAAATATAATGCGGAATAGAAATAACATAGACATCAGAAGTTTTGTTAACGAGGAAACCGCAAATGCAGAAAAAACCCTGGACCTATTCAAGATTGAACACCACACACTATTAAGTCGCTACAGACACTAGCCTATTACAAACTAACTTCGATCTGGAGTGTAGTTTAACCCTAATCAATCTCACACTGATTCAAGGTACAGTTCCGCTCCTTACATCTCTGATCCCAGCATGATACTACGCACTAGATTCCCTTAGCTGATCTCACCCACAACCAAGAGTTGCTACAACCCAAAGTCGAAGACTTTATTAAACAAATCTGTATCGCACAGAAAAGTCTACAAGGATATATAAATCTGTCTCCCACAGATAAACCTAAAAGTTTTGTTCTGTCTTTTGATAAAAATCAAGGTGAACAAGAACCAATTGATAAACCGGACTTATATTCCCGAAGAATATCCTAGTATTATCAATCATCTCACAATAATCTAAATCGTATGGTAGCGAAACTAGATATTGCGGAATCACAAACGATGAGACGAAGATGTTTGTGGTTTCTTTTTATCTTTCCCTATCGGAGATATAATCTCAAGTCAATTATTCAATTGAACTCGTACGATAGAAAATGGCAAGATCAGATCGCTCAACTACAAGAGAAGTAGTTTCGCCTGGCTTCACAATCCCAATGAAGTCTTTAATTCGTTAATCGACATGGTCTCGAGAAGAAACCTACGATTAAAGGAGAATCGACTCTAGCAAACCAACTAGTATCACACAGGAGGTGTGGGGATTAGTTTTGCACAGTTGCTAGACGTCTCCTTATATAGTTTTCAAATCAGGTTTTGCAATCTAAGTTACTTTGGTAACAAAGCATCCAATAATCACCGTTAGATGAAAAACCTGATTTATCCAAGCTAATATCTTTCAACCGTTATATTGAAACTTAACTTGTCACACACAAATGAAATGCATTCATTTAGGTTTGAGTAACCGTACCTAAACGTGTACATTGGTTGGTTCACAAATGGTTGGCCAATGGTTAGCCATATGAGTGCTTTCATATTAACCGTATTCATCTTTCTCATAACTAGTTCAAATGACTCATAAGAACTAGTTCAAGAGTTGTTCAATTGCTTAGGTCTTTATACATAGACACAATTGAAACAAAATCGGTTTGATTCGTTTGAATCAATTCATGAACAATATTGCCACGGTTTGCAAAGATTGCATTCCTTATAATTTATTGTTTTAAGTCCATGAACTACCGATTTGAGAAATAACCAGCTTGGGTACGCGTACGGGCATGCGTACCTTAGCTACCGGATTTTGAGTTGGTTTTAGTTTCCAAACTCAGCAGAATTTTTCGGGTGAAAATTTCCGCTAGTACGCGTACCTAAGGTGACTGGGTTTTAGTCCGTAAACTCCAAACTCAGCAGAAATTCACGGACGTGAACTTCCGCCAGTACGCGTACGGGTACGCGTATCCAACCTGTCTCCTTCACCAATACCGCATGCACACATATGCACGCACTTGGTTTCTGGCACATGGATTTACACACTAATGTGTGAACACACTATATGCTTACATCCATAGGTGGTTACGTATTCTCAACTCTACATTTCAATCATTGAAACATTCTTCTATAATGTTGTAATAGTCGTTAGACATAAAGAATCGACTATCGTTATCAAAGCTATTTTCAAGATTGAAACGTCATCATGACTTTCGTCACGGGTAAAGATGAAAATGGTTAAAGCGAAATCTTACCAACACGTATTTTGAGAAAAAGATATGCGAGTAAACTCGGCTCGAAATAGCAAATGTGCATGTATGAAAACTATCATACTTATACGGATTTTGTCTCAAGAGTAGGAGATAGAGTAGATAGACTTTTGAGTGACAAGATGAGTTCAAGTCTCCACATACCTTTTATTCGGATGAAGTTCCACTAGTTCCTTGAGTAGTTCTTCGTCTTTGCAAGATAATCGCCATGGAGTCTGGAGCTCAACTATTCCTAACTATCCTAGACCGAGACTTAGTCATAAGTATACTAGAAATAAAGACATATAGTTTTGATCACTAATATTGACAAACATGCTTGAGATAACAACTCATGCGAGTTCGACCGAGCAATTCTCTAACAATCTCCCCATTTGTCAATTTTAGTGACAAAACTATCAATACATATAGATTATAAAATAAATAAAACTTTGTAGATTCTCGTCCACATGCTTGATCTCCTTGGTGCTTCAACATTACTCGAAATTCGTCTTTTCCAAGTACTCCCATGATTCCATAGATGTTCAATTCAACATCATAGTTGTTGAAGTTCCGTAGCCATAACAATGAGAAACCAAAAGCTCTCAATCATTGTTATACAATGTCATAGTATTATTACACAACATCAAAGTTATTATATCACAACTTCGACAACAATACTATGGTGATATGTATCACTCCCCCTTAGTCAATACTTTCGTCTCAACATGAAAACCACTCCCCCTTACATAATGACCCATGAAGCATGTAAATCATATGTATTTGTAGTGTGAACTACATATTAATTCTCCCCCTTTTTGTCAATAAAATTGGCAAAGGTACGAAAACGAGATCCTAATGAAATTTCCACGAAGACGCTTCAAGACCAAAGAAAAGTACATATCAACTTGTTTGGATGCAATCATAAAGCTGAGGCTAAATGCATTCATCAAGGAGTTTATAAAGATATAAGGTAACCCCTAAATAATTCCACAGCCGCACTCCCCACAAAGATATGGAAATTAAGCGCAAGTTCAAAAGAACTCTCCCCCATTTGATGTCATTCCAAAGAAAAAAACAGGATCGACCTTACTTTTGCAAGAAAAGAAGGATTTTATTGGACAACAAAAATCATAAAGAAATGATTTTCTATATCCAAAATTCTCAATTAAACTAACCAAAAGAGAACCCATGATTAATTTAATCGGAATACACAATCAAATTAAACACAAAAGTGATCAATTTAATTGAACATGCTCGACATAAGAGAACTTACGGAGTTACGACTATGTTAACCATAAAAGAATGATTAACTCAATCGTCTTATGCGCAACACAAGAAAGACTTATGGAGCATTGCAGTATACACATAAAATATGGATCAGGGAATGATCAATACTGCGGCATATACAAAGATTTATTCTATCTTCATCACTATTTGCATAACGACTTATAATAGACATAATCTTTGTCAACAAAATATTTTAACCTATCTTCCATAAAAAATCTAACTCCTTTTAAATCCTAAGTCATATGAGGCCCCATATTCAACGGTGAGAATACCTCTCTCCTCCTTCAACGGTGTCCCTCACCCACTCATAGAATTTCTCTATTCCACTTTTTCTGAAAGAAGAGAAAAAAAAGGGCTTCCTTCACAAAATTAACAAATTTAATTTAATTAAAAAAAAGCTAAACCTAACAGTATCCTTATTTTCTCTTTCATTCACCGCGTTTCTTTTCTTCTCCGTCATTTCTTCTTCTCGATTCTCTCTGGTTTTTTTTCCTGATTTACTATTGATTTATTTTTGTTTTTATGTCGCAGGTGATATACTTTGATAGGAATCTGAAAAGGGGATTAATTCTTTTGCCATGCAATTCTCAAAAAGATCAGATATGATTCAAACCCTAACCCTAATGCGTTTGAATTTATTTTCGTTTGATGAAACAAAAAAAAAACTTACCGATGATCTACCTCTCTGCGTAGCCTTATTTACCTCTCTTCTTTTCTTCATTTATTTACCTCCAGGTATCATATCTATCTTTGTGAAAAGGATATCCTTCCTAATTTGAGCGTAATTCTTTTCTTCTCCGTCATTTCTTCTTCTCGATTCTCTCTGTTTTTGTTTTCCTGATTTACTATTGATTTATTTTTGTTTTTCTATCGCAGGTGATATACTTTGATAGGAATCTGAAAAGGGTATTAATTCTTTTGCCATGCAATTCTCAAAAGGATCAGATATGATTCAAACCCTAACGTGTCTGAATTTATTTTCGTTTGATGAAACAAAAAACAAACTTACCGCTGATCTACCTCTCCGCGTAGCCCTATTTACCTCTCTTCTTTTCTTCATTGATTTACCTCCAGGTATCATATCTATCTCTGTTAAAAGGATATCCTTCCTAATATGAGCGTAATTCATAGCCTTTTACACACTGTCACTGAAGTTCGGGCACAAAATCATTTGACAATATAGTGAAAATATAGTTTGGTTAGCTAATATTGATTTTTTATCGTCATCTTATTCAGTTTTAGGTTAATATAGGGTTCTTTAGTTTCCTAATAGGTTAGGATAACAGAAAGAGGGAGAGCAGTAGAACCCTTAATATATTGTGAATGATTTAAAGCTATAATTTTGCCGCAATCTTTTTAAATTTTAAACTAGCTGCGTTATCACTTCTCTCTAACAAATTTTCCTCCATTTATATTAGCATTCAACTTTTGAGAATCAAGCATGAAACCGACACCATCCTTGCAGGATTAGGTGGTAAGCATTCGTGATCCGGAGTTAATTAACTTCATATTGTGGATGTACAAGCTTTACATATCAGGGGAACTTTCAGGTAGGGACTTTTCTTAATTTACATTAATTCTTGCATTACAATATTTCGTAGTAGGGAATTTGTTTTTCTTCTGGTCAGTATTTAGCTTCTGAATTTGCATGTAGTGTTAAGCTACCAAACCAGATAATCTGATGTTTTTCCCCTTTGGATTTATGCTTTTTAGAATTGGTAAGAGGAAGGTGACCCATTTATACTACAAAGTACAAGCGCGTACATGGGAGACAACAGATTGTTTGGTCATGATCCTTGCATTATGGTACCAAGTTAATGTCATCTATAGTATTCCCCACTCAGAAAAATAGTTGGGTGAGTGCTACATGATAATTTTCTATATAGATCACTGTGTATTAAAATAATTCAATATCTTCTGATTTTTTGTTAATGAGATTTTAAAATATGTTTTTTCGTTTTGGGTGTGAATTTTTTGAAGTGTTTGTTAGTTAATTAGGTTCATGTTGAACACATGCAAACATGATTTCATCAAATAAAATGAGTAGCATGTAATCTAAATAAAAAATTTTAACCAGAAATAGCCATTGTTGGTCAAATCATAGATATAAACGTACAGTTGTATTTGTATCCTAATTAAAATTGCTGTAAGTTTTGTTGCAAGTCGCAACCAATTATTTTCATTTTCTTCTTGAATTGTATAAATGTAGGTAGCAAAGAATTTGGAAAAGACGGTGTGTGATTTCTAACCGACGGATAGAGAACTTCAGGTGGGTTAGTCCGCTTTTGGTTCATATATTTCTTACATATATTTGGTAACATACCTGCTTTCCTTTCAGAAGTTATAAGGGAATTTGAAAGTATGCTAGAGCTGGAGATTGGTCTTAATGATCTTTCACCTTTTTTGGTTCATGGTGGAGTTATAGCTTCAATAACTACCATTATATATCACTCGATTCACTCCTCTTACCCTCTCTGCAGTGCCTTCTGATGTTGATGTTGAAAATTCAGGCTATAGTTGATCAAATAAGTCGGTAATAGGACAATACGGAGTATTTTTCAAATCCTTATAATGGTTTGTGTTATGTGATTCTTTACTGCCGTGTTCATTTGGTTTGTGTTGTAGCCACCCACTTTTTTTTTCTCCTGATCTCCGGTGTCTGTACACAGCCAAGTCACTACATTATGTGAACATTGTTTCTTGAAGGTACTTTTTTTCTGACTAATTTTTTTTCTTCTTAAAACTCGAATTGTCAATTATATAGGTTAACTTTTATATACGTATGCTGCATTTGCAATTTTTGAATCAATTATACTAGAAGAAAAATAATGATCAGTTGTAATGCACTGGCAACCACCTCCAGGAGATGCTTATAGATGGGGAAAAAAATGTCCAAAGGTGCCAAAGTCCCTTTTGAATAAACGCCTATTTGGGAATTAGTGAATCTTAGCCGAAAATTTATTTGTGCAGGGAATTTATAGAGAAGATAACGTTCTATAATGTTGTTTGCCTACGGACTCCAAATATTTTCTTCTGGCTCTTAAATCACTGTGGAACTGTGCCCCCGATACCATACAAATTTAGGATCGCGTCTTTAAAAACTCCTTTTCAAGTACTCCTTCCAGATGTGGGGTTCTAAGAGATAGCCAAGCATATGGGGGTGCACGCAGTGAGGCAACAAACCGGTTCGTAACACTTTCTATGTGTCCCAACTATGCGAAGAGCACTACTCTGTGATTTGGCAAAGCTTGAGAGATCATTGCTATGGTAAATCTTGAGAGATCATTGCAGTGGATGTGGCACACTAAGCTGATTTTAGCACTCTGAAAAGGTAATACTTAAATACTTATTTGTTCTCAAATTAATCCTGTATACGTGGAGACATGCTTTTATTGTGCACGACTGGGAAAAAGTCAAAAAAAAACAAATTGACAGTAGGAACAATTCAAATGGCAATGTCGTATCTATAAGTATACATAGTACGTCAGAGCATTGTCTAAAGGAAGTCAAATGGCAATGCCTACGCCATTTTTGATGAGGTACCTTACCTCAGACTCTTTTCTTTCCAAGTACTGCCACAAATTTGTGATGACATGACCTAATACGTTAATAAAAATCGGTTTGGATTTGTAATTTTCAGACTCGGGCTACTGGGCATTGCACCTATTAATACGTTTGGTGTTCGCTATCTTATCATTTTGTTAGATACCTAATTTATATGAGTTAAGTGTATATATAAGAGAGCCTTTCTGGGATCTTAACCTGTGTCCAATTTCTTTGGATGATACTCATTTATAGAGATGAAAAATTGCCATCATGGAGTCTAAATCAAAAATGTTAAGGATGCACTAGGATTGGGCGAGGCGAACACCAAATAAAAATTCTAAGCGACGGGGCGAGGCGTAGCCGAGCCACACCAAATACAACTCGACGGGGCGGGACGAAACCCCACGACACCAAATAAAAAATATGCACGACCGGGTGAGGCGAAGCCACATCATACAAAACAAAAAATACGGTTAAAAGACAAAAAAAAATGATGGTGGATAGTTTTATGGTATGTCCGGTGCGTAGCGCGGGCGTAAAATCTAGTTGACATAATAGGCTTAACTTTTGTTTGTCAACAGTTCATCGATCTTGTATCAATACTTGCATATCAACATAAAAAAGAGATAACTTTTGACATCATACGGGACAACAATAGTTCACGGAGCAAACACACATATTGCAATATATAAAACCATGAAGATTAATACTGCAAAAATCATCTTCCAAACCATTTTTTTTTAGAATTTAAAAAAATAAACCTAAAAACATGAAGTTGAAATCGTTGGACATAGCTATGTGTACTCACAATAATGGCTATTCCAAACCCTAGTTATTCTTCCTAAAACATAAGAGATAAATTCTTATAAGAAGATTTACTAGATAAAAGAACAATTTAACACCAATATAAAGAGGCACGAGAAACTACTCATCATCTTCATCTCCGGAGACCATGAAGGTGGAACGAACTTTGTTCATGCCTTCTTTAATCTCGGGATACTTGGCATCAATCACAAGTAATTGTTCTTGGACACAATTTACTTTGGTATTCACCTTACAAACACCTTTGTAAATTTGGCGAAGAAGCTTCAAAGAAGAATCACTCGAGCCATCAATTGTGTCACATCTTTGTCTTTTGCAATCATACTCCCTCATTCGACTAAAAGTACATGGACGAACAAGTTTGGGAGTCCCGATGGAAACGGGCTCAATGGAGAAGTTGCGACAAATACGCTCAATCAAGCAAGGGTAGCCTAACTTCTTGTCGACGGAAGTCATATCCAACATTTGATAAATAATGAATCCACAAATGACTAGATCATTGGTTTCTGTCTCAAGGTAATAAACCAATTCCGCAAACTCACGGATCCAATGAGAATTTTCAATTGTAGAAGAACAAAGGTTAGAAATACCCAATTTTCCAAAAGACTTTAAAGAAAAGTCTAGTTCACTAGTAGGGAATTTTCCTCCTTTCCACACAACACTTTTACCACAAAGACCTTTTGAAATAGTTTCATAAGAAGGTCTTTCATCGATTGGTCTAGGAAGGCGAAAATTACCCAATGGGATTTTCGTAATTTTCGTAATCAATTCTCTATTAACTAGAATCCTTTTTCTATTGACCATGGTCTTGAATTCCATGTCTTCACGAACAATATCATACATGTTGGCATAAAAAATTCTAGTAAGAGTATCAAAACCTTCACCAAGACCATCAAAGATATTTCCAAGATTGAATTTTTAAAAAAAAGTTAAATCCTCCTTATACCCACTTGTATTATCCAATTTCTTTTCTAAAATAAACCCAGTAGAAGAAATATTTTCAAATACATTGCTGGAGGATTCATCCACAAATCTAATCCTAATAGAATTTTGTTCAATAGGAAGATCCATAGAAGAGGATGAAGAACCTAGGTTATTTGAAAAACCTTTTGAACCCTTAACACTCTTCATGATTCTAGAAGAATATAAGGGAGTGGGTAAGAAATTACTTACTTGACTTTTATCTTGAGAAATCCTTTCACAATTGTTCTTCAATCAAGCTTTAATGGAGGGAATACATGAACCCTAGAATAGTTCACGTACGCGGACTGTTTGGGGAGGAAGAAGCGTACGCATACTCCAAACTTCTTTTATACCCACATATCGGCTTGGATCCGTACACGAACCGCGACCCACTAAAGGTAAGTAGGTTTTTGAAGGTACATATATTATTAAGGAAAGTACCTACTGAAAAGATCTTATCACAAAACATAAAAAAAAGGTTAAAACAAAATCAACCCGTTACTTGCCCTATTTCAAGTTATGAACAAATGGGGTGGAGCCAAACCTCAAATCATGTGTTGGAAACTGCAGAGAATTTATCATGAAAATTTTTCGGTTGACAGTTGTAGCTAGAGTCAGGAGTATAATCATAATGACAATACTTAGAATCATTTGGGCTCATTTTCTTATGACAAGTATAGATGGGGAAAACGATTTGCTGGTTTTGACGGAATCGAGGAGATGACTGTGCGGAGGAGACTCCTTGAACCGAGAAAATGCTCAACCTCACACAGATGCACTGCAAGAAGGGTGTGCTTTAAGTTCGATAGATCAATCTGTAGGACTCCGGCCTAAACCAAGACAATGGCCGTTCCAGAATCAATTCGGTCACAAGAGAGGATGGGTCGATCTGTAGGAGGGAAGCTGAGAAATGTGTGAGATCAATGGTAATCGAGATTGTAAGTGTGTTGTGTATTCTGCGTAAGAAAGTTCTGAATGATTGAATTTACTCAGTTGAGAGTGATTGCTCAGACGATGAGTTCGTGTAGACAAAAGATTGTCTGTATGAACTTGTCGAGAAATTCTTGTCTTGTTTCAATCATGATTCAGAGGCCTTTTATATTGCTGTAATTGTAAACACCTTGATCCCATGAAGTGTCACAGTTGCTGAAGTCAAAGAGTGGGGAAGTGGGAAGTCGTGTCAAAACCAGTTGCTCATCGTGCGGAGACTTGGCTGATTTCCCCTCCACTACTATGCTAACTCCTCCAACTGATTGCACGATTTGCTCACATTCTCGTCGTGTGTATGAACACACGTGCCGTAGACCGCCAGACCAAACCCTAGTTAATATCCCCCCATATGACACGATTGATATCTCGTGATTGTGGGGTCAGTTGCTGACTTTATGGGACGATGAGTCCTTCTATTGCTGAGTTGAACGTCTGGGATTTGCCATTTAGGATTTTCTTTCATTGTATTTCAATTTTCTTTCAAACGTTTGCAATACTTGCATTCAATATTTTAATTCAGCAATTTATCAAAGTTCAGTTCATTTTGCTTAAAGAAAATCTCTATCAAATCCAAAAGAAAATCCTCAATCATATCCCAACCCAAAACCAATCAATATCAAAACCAAAATTAAACCTCACATTTCTCAGAAGTTCAGAAGTTCAAGACTTGCAAGGCCACCTTATCCATGTTCAGCTCCTCAGTCAGCTTAGCAATCTTGTCTTCTTTCTCCATCACAGCATCATTGGGAAAGGGTATGTTATTATCACACGAGTTCTTGATAGCATCTATTTTCTTACGAAGCCACTTCACGTTGAAGCCAAGTATTTCAGAATTCTCCAAGTTGAACTCCCAATCAAAGAGTACATCTGGAGTCACAGTATTTCTGGCCTTAGCGCATATATCACTTACAATACGCAAGATGACACTTACTTGCATTGTTAAAGCATAAGCGCGTCCAGGGTCTCTGGTAACAATGATGTGACCAAACTTCCTCCACATCTTCTCGTACAAGCCCGCATATCCAATGGTAACGCTGAACCTAACGACTAGTTCATGATATGGGAGCGATTCATCAAATGGAGGATCAAAGGCAACTCCCACAATTGTATATTCATGCACCACTATACGGTTCTCGATTACTGGAGCAACTTCTACGGTCATGGCAACAGTTTCTTCAGTCTCCTCTACTTGTGGCTCGGTTTCTTCTACTACTTGAGTAGCAACAATCGAGGTTTCCATAACTTCAGTGACAACCATCTCATGGCCTTTAAGTGCAGGTATGGTTGTATCTTCATCAATAACTCCAGCGCTGCTCGCGTTATCATTATTGATTTCAGTATCCTCTACTTCGGTATTTGGTACCTAATACGAAGATTACATGAGGTTAGAGCAATCTAGACATGGAAACCAAGTAGTATCATAAAATACAGCATACAAGCAGTCCAACATCATAAAAGTTCATCATTGTGCACTCAAGTGCGAACAAATAGCGTGAAAGTCATAAAAACACGTTTTGCGGCAAGCTCCTCTGAAGAGATTTTACTCTGCTATGTACAAGATGAATAAATGGGAGCAATTTACAAGGAATCTGAGGATGAGTAATATATCATTTTCTTCGTATGGATGTTATCTACAACATATCAAAATTTCATAGCAACCCGATAAGCGGTCAAGGAGATATGGTCAAAACATTGGGCAACGTACAGTCTGAAAAAGTTCTGAAAGTCTCCTGGAAGTTTACTGTTTCGCCTTTTTCAGGCCCTAAACATGCTCAAAAATTAAAAAGATTCTCTGGAAAAGCTTGGAAATTTTCCTGGATTGAAGATACATATGCATATAGTGAAAATACGACTTCAGACGAAGATTTTATGGCGTTTTTGCTAAAAGACTGAGTTCTGAATTTTCTGGTGACGTATTTCGGCAAAGTTTTTCGTATATGTACATGGATTCTCGTTCAATCATCCATGAATCAACAATTTCATGTTTATATGGATAAAATGCAAGGGAAATACTTACTTGGGTGGTCTCTGAAACGTTCAAAGGATCATAATTTCCCGTGTCAACATCAAGAGTCTCATTACTTCCATTCCGTTTTGAACCTTGGGAATTTTCTTTATCTCTATCCTCTGAGGATGAACGAGTATCAGCACTCTCCACTTCCATGGCAACATCCTCCTGTACATATTCTCAAACAATTAGCATTTTATCTACGAAGCATCATATTTGGCTATGTGGAAGAGTACTCACATCATTCTCTTATTCAACACTCAAGTCAGAAACCGTCTGCCCAGCAGCAGAGAATTGAAGACCATCAATACTTGATGGAGAAAAGTTCTGTAACCAAATAACGAATGTTGGTTTACGATCCTAGTAATACGTGTAATAAAAAGTCACGGCGAAAAAGTATTGACAACTCACCAAGGAAACAACTGGGACTTTATGGTGTTAGGCAACAGCTTACAATTCTTGTTCCTGCCTTCTCCACCGTGAATGATTGTTTCTGCTTCTGAGAATTTTACTTCGATTCGAGGTCTCACAGCACGACCGTCCTGCAAAAAAAAATTGATGCGACAATCAAAAGCAGTTATTTTAATCTTATGAAGAATATGCAAAAGATACATCCTGGTGAACATCCTGGAGAAACATCGTATTGGCGTAGCATTCAATCTTCATAAAGCCATTCAAAACGCTGGAGTCTATAACCAAGGAGTCCAGGTTAGAGTACAAAGAACCCAAGAATAGACTACCTATGGGAAGTTGTTCACCTTGAGCCATCTTAATGGAAAAAGAGATTACAAATGGCTTTAGCAAAGTTCTGAGGTCTTCAAACACATCCCTGGACAAATATAAACACAAGAAAGCAGCAATAGATAACATACCATCATGTTTGTCAAGAGGGGTATCTCGTGTCCACCAGTGGGCGTAACAACTTTTGCTAGACGCATTATTTATTCTCTCCATCTCAACTGTCAAGATGTTGGGAACTGCTGTCTCCTCTGCTGAAAGCTCTTCAGGGAAGTTACCCGTGATTGGGAGATGCAACAAGGCAACTACATCCTCCAAATTAATGGTAAACTCTCCCCATTTGCATATGAAGGTATGAGTTGGAATGCACCAACGAGCAAGTAAAGCTACAATACCTCATGCATCATGGAAAATGAACAAATCTCCAGATGCTTGGATTTCCCTGGTCACCTGTGCTTTATCCAACATGGCTCTAACACGAGGAAAACCCAGCATATGTCTCGCCAACCCAGAGAATTTTTCTAAAGGTCGTCGAGAAAGCTTGAATTCTATAATCGACGCAAGAAAAAGTCCTCTTTCAAGACAAAATAAAATAGCTGCTCGAGGAGTCACTAATTTCTTCTGAACAACCTCTATGGGATTTATCAGAAGGCGAAATGCTGGAGATTAAAAACCTTTTTCAGTTCCCTGCTGAACCGCGAAAACTGCATCATCTATATTTGGAACGTTTGTTGAGCCCAGGAGTTTCTTCTTCTTCACCAGCAGAAGTCTCATCCATACATGTATCGTCTCTGGAGGAATCATTTTCCTGGGAGTCAGACATCTTTGCGAAGTAGCTGTAATGTGCGCAAACATTATTTCAGAATATTGTTATACATGACGCAAACTTCGACAATATGATGGAGCTATACAATTCATGCATGCATCTACAAAAATGGTAATCCTTAACTCTTACCTTTTTACAATTCCACTAACAGTAGTGATTGTGATACGAGAGCTAGCACTTCAAAACCTTTTGTTTCTTTGAATCTACAATAGACGAACAAAAATCAGGTTTTCATAAAATCACGAACACTTCCATCATGCGAGCATTAATCACCGGATTATGAAAAACTAAACAAATATTTCATCACAAATAATTGTTTGTTTTCAAATATTGCTCAAAATGTTTTCGAAATATATACATATATGGTAGGCTTTGAAAGGGGACAGAAAATAAGAGCAAGAGGAAGCCTACATGTTATAACCGCAAGTGCACGGTGTCGGTTGTAGCTTGTGCAAATACGGGTCGAATCCACAGGGACTAGGGTGTGTAAGTTGAAGTTTTCTAAACTAGTTAATCTAAATGCAATGAGTGACAATGACACAATGAAGCAAAGAGAGCAAAACAGGGCCTACACAAGGTGAGTTAAAGGTGACAGTGGCATATACAATGGTATTTACAGGGCAGTGATAGTTGCAAAATAAACAAAACAGATGCAAACCAAGGCTACAAACCAAGGCTGCAAAATAAACAAAACAGATGCAAAGCAATATGGCAAAACAGTTAAGAACCAAGGTTGTAAGCCAAGGGCAGGGAGGAGTTTGTGCACTGATTTCAATGCACAACAGCTAAAATTTGCAAGAAAAACTGAACAAGATGGCTAAGAAATTTAACTGAGCAGGGAATCAAAACAGGCTTGAAATTATAAGTGACTGTAAAAAGATTTGTGGCTAAGCCAAGGCTTAGAATCCACCTTGTGACCTAATCAAGCAATGCAATTCTAGGTTGAGTTGGAGACCTTGAGCATATATTAGAATGGGAGGAAAATCAGCTTGTTCACTGATATGCCCCTAGTATTGACTGTCTTTTGACAGCACAGTCAATCACAGGCATACCAGAGCACTGATTACATCCCATTGCTCAAGCAAAACAGGCATCAAGATAACTATCCTAGCAATACATCATTCAACAGTGCACTAGAATGAGACTACCCTAAGAACAAATCATAAGAACATAACATAACATAACATAAACATGAACAGGAGCTTGATATAAATTGTAACAATCACACACTCAAATTCAATACATGTTGGAGTTCAGAACAGCTAAAATTAACAATGCATTTGAATTGAGAATCATGGAATTGAAAAGATTGATAACCCTCAAAGCTACAGTTCATGGAAATAACAAAACTAAACTATTCTACTGATGCTCTGGCTAATCCAGGCATAACCCATTACAACACCCAAAGACCCCTATTTATACATACAATGGAAATCCCAAAAAAATCCCAATTAACAGCAAAATTAGGGTTTGTAAAAAAAATACAATTAAACCCAAAATTGGTTCACCTAACCTACTAATAACAACCCAATCAACCAACCCATGCTTCAATTAGACGTACAATCATGTTCCCCCAATTATCCCCAAATTATGAAATTAGGGTTTATAAGAAATAGAAATTAGGTTTACCTAATCACTGCAAACTCTTGATAGCTCTCACCCATGCTTCCTTACTGTCTTCTGATGCTTCCTACGCCTTCAATTGCCTTTCTAGCTCACTAATTTCATCAACCCCTAAAACTAGGGTTTCAGTGGGAAGAATAGGTTGAGGGGTTGATGTAATGAGTGGCTAGGGGATAGGAGAATGATGGGGTGTAGTTGTTGGCTGATATGAGAACTCGTGTTGGTGGTGAAGGTGAGGCTGTTGCAGACGGAGGTGAGGGAGGTGAAGTCGATGGAGAAGAAGGTTGGGGTGTGTTTGGTTGATGGGTATAGGTATTAGGTAATATGGTGTGAGGCGGAGATAGCAAAGTTTGATGATCTGCGACGCTGAGCCGTGGGATGTATAAATGATAGATCGATCTAACGGTTATACGTGAAGAGCTTGTAGCGACCGTTGGATTGTATAATACAATGAAATTAACGGCGCAAGATGGAGTTAGGTGCTGTAGTGTTAGACAGGAGCTTCAGACTTTGATGTACTGGCGATGTTGCGACCATTGGATTCAGATGTGTCCAATCTGACGGCTAGAAAGGGAAACGGGTATGGATATAGGAAATGGATCTGGGTGAGGGTTTTGGGCCTTGGATATGCCAAGCCCATATCTTCTTTAAGAACAATTCTTCCTCTTCAAGCCCAGTTCTAACCTTTTGGTCTTGTGCACAACATTCTTCGCGGCTTCCTTGCGTAATTCCTCCCGGCTTTTCACTACTTTTCTGCTCTTTTCCGCTCAGCAATTCATCTAACTTTATTTATTACCTAAAAATGCAAAATTAATTAATAAAAATATTTATTCTTGAAAACAATGAAAATACAGAATATGGGATAAAATGTAGAATTAATGCACAAAAGATGAGTTAAATGCCAAGAAAAATATATAGAAATATGCACTTTTTAACACTCATCAAATACCCCCAAACCTGAATTTTACTTGTCCTCAAGTAAAACAAAACTAAGGAAATCCTACCTATACCACTGTCGCTGGTTTCTCGAATGCATTTAGCGTATGCACTAAGCCTTTTAAACCACTGAGTGTCCCTAGTGGACGAGTGAAGTCTCGTGAAGGTTTGCTTAGAACGTACCTACAAAGTTCTAGGCCAAAATATAAGCTCAGATTCCATGAAATGTGACATGTGCAAGACAGTAGAAGCTCACAACAAAATGGAGATGTCAATCTAGCTATCAAAGGCACAATCCTAGCACTGATAACAACTAAAGACAAGTGACAAGAGTGTAAAGTGTATCTACACATGTTTCTAGAATGACCTGAAGTTATGACTACTAACCACCAAGAAATAGTTTTTAGGCTAAGAAACGAATTCTAAGCCAAGCTAGCTGTCCGTCTTTACGAGAATTGTGAATGTTCACCCAATGAGTTGGTGATATTTCAGTTTACCCGCGTTATACATCGATGGCTGCACCCTCCTTGCTTATTACAAGACTATTTACAACAAAAAGATGACTCTTTACATGACTCTTATTTACATTGATTACTCTCTTTTATTTTTGGAACAAGAGAGAACTATTGTCTTTAACATGACAAAACATGGAATAAATACTTGATTTTTTTTTTCTTTTTCTTTTTTGATTTTTCTGAATTTTTTTTTTTTTTTTTCAAGAAAAAACTTTGATCTTTACAACATAGTGACACTTTTGATACATGAACAAAAAGAAAAACATAATTACATGACTCTTAGCAAGAGGTGGCCCTTATCGAATGCATCCAGTCAAATTCTATGGTTGCTTTTCTTAACGTATCCTCCAACTTCTATCCCAGCCAACCAAAGAACAAGCTAGTCAAGTCTCATTCAGTATTCTAAAGTGATTGGCAATCGTGACTTCCTATCAAACACCTTGAATATCGAGGCTATACATGTATTGGTAGATCGTGCGCGTGCAAGTTTCTTATCACTATGTGAATTGTGCTAGAATCAGGGTGCCTAAATATCTAGACTAAGACTCCTAAAAATTACATATTTGCACAAGAGTCAACATTTCAAGGTAAATGAGCTCCATTTTTATGATTTTTTAATTAATTATTTTTTTTTATTTATTTTTATTTATTTTTTTTCAATTTTTCAATTTTTTCAAAAAGAAGGAGTTCTTGTTTTCAATTATGGCATATTATCGTGGTATCTACTCTATACCACCAAACCTAAACTAAACATTGTCCTCAATGTTTCAAAAGATGTAAAGAATTATAATACAACATATGGAGAGGATTATGCTGAGCAGGGAAAAAGGAAAGAGAATACCCGATTTGACGGTGAAAGCAAAATTAGAACTCCGTTAAAAAATCCAACATATTTCAGTTAAGAGTCACATTGGATTAGCAAAATATGTACAAAAGAAACAAAAGATTTAACTAAGAAACTATCTACTAGATTCTATACAAGAAAATTTGGTTTTTAATGGGATTGGACTTTTAGGGAAAAGTTTGGTTTTGTCGGGAGACATTTGGAAACTTTTGGTTTTTTAAAGGGAGCAAAGAGCTTTGTGTTTCTTGGGAATTTTGGAAAAGAAATTTGGTTTTTTATGGGATGAGGAAAAGTTTTGGTTTTTAAAGGGAGCAAAGCCTTTTGGTTTTTAATGGGTTAAAGAAAAAACTTTTGGTTTAAATGGGATGAAGAAACCTTGGTTTCTATTCGGGAAAAAGCCCAGATAATGGGTAGATCTTCTAGTGCTTTTGGAGAGGCCCAGCTGTGAGTTTTGAAGAAGAAGCCCAGATGATGTTTTTGAAAAATAGGCCCACTGCTCGCGTGTAAAGCCCAGCTGTGAGTTTTGAAGAAGAAGCCCACCGCTTGTGAGTAAGGTTCACTGTTGGTTTGTTGGAATTTGCACGGCTCAGCTGAGAAATTTGGACGAAGCCCAGCTGGTTTTTTGAAAAACAGGCCCAGTGTTTGAGGGTTTTAAGTTCGTTTTGGCCCAGTTAATTAAGGTCCAGAGTTTGTTAGGAACTGAGCCCAGGTAACAATTTGAAATTTGGGCTCTTAAATAGCCAAAGGTCGAGGCCCAACTGGGCTTTGAAAACGTTTTCTGTTTTTGGGTCAAGCCCACAGTGTAAATGTTTAGTTTTCAAATGGATGTTAAGCCCACAGTCCCAGAAATTTAGTTGGGCTTTGGCTAGCTACTAACTAAAATATGAGGCCCAACTGGGCTTTCAAGAGTTCAGTTTTCTTTAATTAAAACAACAGGCCCAAATCAATCTAAAACCACAAGCCCACAAGAAATTAAACAAACAAGCCCACAAGAAATTAATTACAAACCCAACAGAAAAATGGAAAAAATTATTACAAGCCCACAAATTAAAAATGGAAGCCCACAGGTTGGGTTCTCTTAATGGGTTTAGGCTTACTTGCTTAAGTACAGCCCAGCTGCTCAGTTTGGTTGCAAAAGCCCAGTTGGGCTTTGGATCATCCTAAGCTTTTGTCTTTGTTGAGGCCCAGTTGGGCTTGGCTTATGAATGGCAGCAGCACCACTTCAGGCCTAGCAGCAGGAGCAGATCAGCAGCAGCAACAACAGCACAACAACAGGCTTTGCAGGTTCACAGGGCCACAACAGAGCAACAGGTGCAGAAGGCAGCAGCAGTTAGCAGCAACATGCAGCAACATGGGCCACAGCAGCTCAGCAGCAGTCTTGGCCTGGCACAAGCAGGAGCACCACAGCAGCACAAGCACAGCAGCTCAGCAGGAGAGCAGGAGTACAGCAAGCACAGGAGCAGCAGCAGCAGCAGCTCCACAGCAAAAGCAGCAGGATAGGCAGGTACCTGCTGGCTCAAAGCAGAAAGTGAGTAAAGATGCAAGCTATGATGCAGGAATGTAAGTGAACAATATGCAAATAAGTATGCAATGCAGGGAAAGATGCAAATGCAATGAACTATGATGCAAATATGAAGATGAAAGTGAATGCAACAAAACAACAAAGAACAAATCAACACACAACGCCAAGTCCCCGGCAGCGGCGCCAAAAACTTGGTAGGCTTTGAAAGGGGACAGAAAATAAGAGCAAGAGGAAGCCTACATGTTATAACCGCAAGTGCACGGTGTCGGTTGTAGCTTGTGCAAATACGGGTCGAATCCACAGGGACTAGGGTGTGTAAGTTGAAGTTTCCTAAACTAGTTAATCTAAATGCAATGAGTGACAATGACACAATGAAGCAAAGAGAGCAAAACAGGGCCTACACAAGGTGAGTTAAAGGTGACAGTGGCATATACAATGGTATTTACAGGGCAGTGATAGTTGCAAAATAAACAAAACAGATGCAAACCAAGGCTACAAACCAAGGCTACAAACCAAGGCTACAAACCAAGGCTGCAAAATAAACAAAACAGATGCAAAGCAATATGGCAAAACAGTTAAGAACCAAGGCTGTAAGCCAAGGGCAGGGAGGATTTTGTGCACTGATTTCAATGCACAACAGCTACAATTTGCAAGAAAAACTGAACAAGATGGCTAAGAAATTTAACTGAGCAGGGAATCAAAACAGGCTTGAAATTATAAGTGACTGTAAAAAGATTTGTGGCTAAGCCAAGGCTTAGAATCCACCTTGTGACCTAATCAAGCAATGCAATTCTAGGTTGAGTTGAAGACCTTGAGCATATATTAGAATGGGAGGAAAATCAGCTTGCTCACTGATATGCCCCTAGTATTGACTGTCTTTTGACAGCACAGTCAATCACAGGCATACCAGAGCACTGATTACATCCCATTTCTCAAGCAAAACAGGCATCAAGATAACTATCCTAGCAATACATCATTCAACAGTGCACTAGAATGAGACTACCCTAAGAACAAATCATAAGAACATAACATAACATAAACATGAACAGGAGCTTGATATAAATTGTAACAATCACACACTCAAATTCAATACATGTTGGAGTTCAGAACAGCTAAAATTAACAATGCATTTGAATTGAGAATCATGGAATTGAAAAGATTGATAACCCTCAAAGCTACAGTTCATGGAAATAACAAAACTAAACTATTCTACTGATGCTCTGGCTAATCCAGGCATAACCCATTACAACACCCAAAGACCCCTATTTATACATACAATGGAAATCCCAAAAAAATCCCAATTAACAACAAAATTAGGGTTTGTAAAAAAAATACAATTAAACCCAAAATTGGTTCACCTAACCTACTGATAACAACCCAATCAACCAACCCATGCTTCAATTAGACGTACAATCATGTTCCCCCAATTATCCCCAAATTATGAAATTAGGGTTTATAAGAAATAGAAATTAGGTTTACCTAATCACTGCAAACTCTTGATAGCTCTCACCCATGCTTCCTTACTGTCTTCTGATGCTTCCCACGCCTTCAATTGCCTTTCTAGCTCACTAATTTCATCAACCCCTAAAACTAGGGTTTAAGTGGGAAGAATAGGTTGAGGGGTTGATGTAATGAGTGGCTAGGGGATAGGAGAATGATGGGGTGTAGTTGTTGGCTGATATGAGAACTCGTGTTGGTGGTTGTGGTGGAGTTGGCGGAGTTGGTGGTGAAGGTGAGGCTGTTGCAGACGGAGGTGAGGGAGGTGAAGTCGATGGAGAAGAAGGTTGGGGTGTGTTTGGTTGATGGGTATAGGTATTATATAATATGGTGTGAGGCGGAGATAGCAAAGTTTGATGATCTGCGACGCTGAGCCGTGGGATGTATAAATGATAGATCGATCTAACGGCTATACGTGAAGAGCTTGTAGCGACCGTTGGATTGTATAATACAACGAAATTAACGACGCAAGATGGAGTTAGGTGCTGTAGTGTTAGACAGGAGCTTCAGACTTTGATGTACTGGCGATGTTGCGACCATTGGATTCAGATGTGTCCAATCTGACGGCTAGAAAGGGAAACGGGTATGGATATAGGAAATGGATCTGGGTGAGGGTTTTGGGCCTTGGATATGCCAAGCCCATATCTTCTTTAAGAACAATTCTTCCTCTTCAAGCCCAGTTCTAACCTTTTGGTCTTGTGCACAACATTCTTCGCGGCTTCCTTGCGTAATTCCTCCCGGCTTTTCACTACTTTTCTGCTCTTTTCCGCTCCGCAATTCATCTAACTTTATTTATTACCTAAAAATGCAAAATTAATTAATAAAAATATTTATTCTTGAAAACAATGAAAATACAGAATATGGGATAAAATGTAGAATTAATGCACAAAAGATGAGTTAAATGCCAAGAAAAATATATAGAAATATGCACTTTTTAACACTCATCAATATATGTGTATAAAAAAAAACGTGATTAACTCGCGTAAAAAATAAAAATAAAAAAATTCACGTGATTTTATCAACAAAAAAGAAAATCTTTGTGGAGGCTCCACAATTTGATAAAAAAAAAAACTTTTTCCTTCGTACAATCGTTTTTCTTTGAAACGAAGGTTTATTTAATTTTTGTGAAAAGTTCACACCTTTTGACATAAAGTTTTGATTTCCATGAAAGTTCATAAACAAAATTTTATCAATGGACACAGGCCTATTTCAAAAGAAAAATCTCTCTCAAGCTAGGGATTATTGCTAGTCTCTTGAACTAACGATCGAACTAACATACGTTTAATAAAATAATGGTTTTTCTGCAAAACTCACACTTAATATATGCACATATATATAATTTTAGCATGAACAACTCATGGAGGGATCATCAAACTTCTGGAAAGAAAAAATTGACGCACCTGACGGCGGCGGCTCTGGCGAACTTCTGGCGATTCTTCCCGCTGCTGACGTGGGGGAGATGAAGAAGCAAGGGTGGTGGTCGGTCTAGGTGAAAAAAAAGAAAGAGATTAATTCCTTTTATATCAAATTTTATTTCTAAAAACCTAATTTCACAAGGTTTCCTTATTGGGCCCGACACGTGAGTCCTAAACCGACCAAGGTTCCACCATCAAATCAGCGGTTCTACACCAATTCATGCTCATTAGACGATTCTCTATCATGCGACTGGGATCTCCGTTCAAGCCGTGGTTTGCTCGCACGATCAAAAATACGGTAGCATCTTATCTTACGACTAAGTTCAATTACTTATTTCGTTCATAACTGGAAAATCACCATTCAGTGTTGACTGAGGAACATGACTGTCCCTCACTAAGAAGGGGACTTAATGTAGATGGTGGATTTTCTACAAGGATTACAATCGTAAAACCATAATTATACATGCTCCTGATCCATCAATCAGATGAGTATTGAGGCTCATGTATCTCATTGAAGCATGAAAGCTCATGCCATGAAATCTCTGACTGAGAATACTGTCTCTCAGAGTATATGTGGATGTGTGGTCTCTCGGCTGAGGTAGCGGCACATCTCATGAATACTGAGAAATTTCAGTAATTACTTCTATATAGAATCTAAAGATTGGACGGCTCCTAGACAGCTTGCCTGCTAGTATAGAGCAATAACGTCTTCAGGATGCCACAAGGTTTTCCCTGACTATATAAAGGAAATATGACGTTTCAACAAGCTTATGTTTCTAAATTCTCAGATAATTAATGCTCCTAGACAACATGCCTGCTAGTATAGAGCCATAAATTAATTATCTCTAATCGTTAACTGAATGTTCAGCAATATTCTACGATTCTTCGTAATATTTCGTCACTTCAATTTGTGGTTCTTCCCAGCAGAATTCCACGGGTTAGTGATAAATGTTCAGTGTACGGGAATCTGAGCCGCTATCGAGTAAGCCCAGACTAAAATGGTGCAAGTGTACTCAGCAATAATGCACAAATGAGCACCGGAATGCACGAACGAGCATTCCAAAACACGAAGGAACGATGAACCTATGCAAAATAGGAAGATAATAATAAATAATAAACTATTAGTTGAGGCGCCAGGGGACTGGGCCCACCGGATAGCATGTCGTGCCGTGGCCAGTCCCACGCTCAATTTTATATTTTATAATATTTTTATTATTTTCCTTGATCTCATGAAAATCTCTTCATTTCAGCAAATATCATTTGTTTCATGAAAACTCCTTAAATTCATGAAATTTTCCTCAAGCCATGAAAAATAATATAAAATTAGGGAAACTCGTGGGATCGGGCCCTAGCCGGTCCCACACACCCCTTATCTTATTATTATTACTAGCCCTTAACCCGTGCCGTTACCATGATGTTGGTTCATTTTTAATATATCGTATAATTTGTATCCCGAATACTTATCAACTCCTTATGATTTAATATGAGTTTGCCATAAAAATAGTCGGGATTTTCCTCTCTTTTTTTCTTATTTTTTTCCTTTAATATTTTACCGCCGGAGATTTGCTCAAACGGAAAAAATATAATCTTAACTTCCATACACTTTTTTATTTAGGTTCATTGCTTATAATGAGATAATGCTCTACATGAACATGGAAGTTTAAATATTTTTTGGAAATATGTCTCCAGCAGCGCTCATCTCAGTGAAATCAACTAATCAATATCGTTCATAAAAGTCTCCCCATGCTCCTATTTCGCTCCACCTGACTCATCTATCATGGTAATGTTGTCGATCATCCAAATAGGCAGAGAATAATATTTTTTTGCATCGAACGGATGATATAAACTCGCCAATGGGACATGACAATGTTTAAAATGTGTACCAGTTACCTTTTCGAAGGGATTGTATATATGAAAACCTCTGCCATTAAATCTTCAACAAAGTATTGTGCCCAGCAGTTCGTCTTAATGAAGGCTTTGGTAACTTCAAAAGTCTTGGACATTTTGTCACTTCCATATGTTCCTACCTTCACTTGGAATACAATCTGGCAACACATTACCTCATAAAGAACCTTGAACACATATTGTACTCCCTGATCCTATTTCAAGTTTATAGGTTGTCAATAGATCCTTTACCAAAAGTTGACATCTTCTACGTTGAATATTTATAAAAAAATTTTTAGATATTGTGGATCGTTGCTTTCTAAGATTGTAGTTTTCAGAATTGGCCTCTTCAAGTCCCACGGATTTCTAAGTTTATATATCCTGTTTTTTTTAACATTTTAGTTAGCCATATTATGTTTGTTACTAACTTTAAACTTGATGTCATCTTCTACTGTGAACTTTATGGGATTTCAGAATAGAAATAGTTATACCTCTTTCATTCGTATCAAGTAATCCGTCATATATCCCAACAATTTTTCTACAACAATTCCTTTCTTTTGCCGTTTCCGGACCATCGGTAGCCATTATTATCAGACGCAACCTGTCCTATTTATGTTGATGTATGTATTTGCAATGTTCATTTTTCTTAAATAAATAGATTGTGGAAAAACTAAAAAAAAACATAAGTATTGCATCGAGTCTAAGTTACTGTATCCAAAATACTCCGGACACTGCTTCTGGTGCCTTGTTTCCTCAAATTCATCGTTGCATTCTAGACAGTACGTGCAACAGCAATCATTTGCGAAGTGAGCTATTTGCGCAAGTGTGGTCAATGTATCCCTTACCTGTAATAAAAATAACAACACGTCAATTTTTTTCAAGGCGTCCAGTTGTAAATATTATGAATATAATAGATTTGAATTGTACCTCAATCTTAGATATCACCTTCTTCTCACATAACATAACAATTGAGGAAGGACAAATCTTGACCACTCTTTACATAGGCAAATTAGCCAAACTATGTTTTGAAATTGTCTTATGTGGAAATTATTATTAATCCATATTTTAGTCGGATACTATCTAAGCCGATCTAATTAGTCCTATAGAAAGTTAATCTTAAAATTTTGACCTTATTTCTTGACCAAATTATTGTAGTATTCTTAGTCATGTTTTGTTTTGTGTGATCTACCCATCTGTATCCACTTTACTTTCTAACCCAGTGAATGAAACCTATACATATTGATCCGTAATTTGATATTGTTGATTTGTAATCAAGAGGTCGCATGATTTGAGAATGTAAAATATAAAAAATATTCTATAAACATCGGAGGTGAAATTTAGATTTATAATTTAGAGTTTTTTATGATGATTTTGATGAACAAACATAATTTTCAAACAAATATTTTAAAATGCAAATGCATTTTCCCGGTCAATAATGTTTTATATTGGGAATTGAGTGAAAGTTGTTGTCTTTGTAGGTAGTTTTCGTGAAACAACTCGACATTGATGGTCTTTCAGGAAAAAAAATGTAATAGTACTTGAGAGAGCGATAATGTTCTCTTACGCGGGTACACCAATTGCCTTTATATAATACGAATACTGTTTCGGTGATCCAACAGTCATGGTCATATTGTTTTGATTTTTGTCCTTATCAATGTGCTAAAAAGAACCAATTACATCTTTCACAATACAATGTTGCATGTTTTGTGAAGATTTTTATTTTACTCGGTCAATAAAACTCACATAAAAGAAAAAACTATTATTATCCACTACTATTACCAACACTCACCACTATTAAACCATCCACCGCCACTATTTCTTCCACCAATAGTAATGTTACCGCCTCCACCATTCACAAACACCCGCAATCGTTTATACTAACCATACTTCCATTACCACCATTAGAATTAATATAGCTTTTAGTACAATTATTTATTAATAAAATTATGTATTTATGTTAGATTATTAAAGGAACATTTATAATAGAAATTTAATTAATCATTATGAACAATCAATGAGACACTAATTAATAAAATATTTAAAAATGGTTAAGTTAAACAAACCCCATCGATAAATTTATCTTTGCCAAGGACCTGACCACTCTTTACATAGACAAATCGATAATAAATAATTTCATATGTTCTGATCTTGATCCGTGTCGTTTGTTTAGTTATTACATAACATGTCAATTGATTGCACCAATTTTTAAAGTGGACATGCGGTTTATCGAGTTTATTTTAACATTAGAATGATCAACCACGTTTTATACTTTATAATATAACGTTACATATTTTGTGGCGTTAAGAAATTAGCATAATATGTTTTTGTTCACCAATACCCGCCACCACCATAAAACCATATGAACCCGTTTTTTCTATCCACCACCACCTAATGGCAGAGCCAAGGGTTGACTAACCTGGTTCTAACCCCTTAAATTTTTAATAACTACATAAATTTTTTAGTTTATTTTATAAATAGTACTTTGTCCATATATATCTACGGTTTAGTCCACCAAAGTTTACATGTTTCTTTTTTTTTAAAAAGTAGGCATCCTCAGTGTCAATTTTTGACTCCACCATTGCCACCATCACTGCCGCCCATCCCATGTAGGTTGTTGGACGCAATTCTAATATTCAATCACAAATGCCATGTATGAGGTTTAGATTGAACAAAATGTTGTCAATTGATTAGTTTCATTTTTTTTCTTCCGTGTATATATTCTTTTTTGTATTGCAATCAATTTTATTTTAACATTAAAAAATCATGATTTATACGACATAATATCAAAGATAACAGGGGTACCATTTGGGTGATCCAACTACGATCATGAAAATATTATCTTGTATGATATCATCCCTGAAATATATGGTATCTTCCTTTATCAAAAGTGTTAAAAACAACCAACCAGATCTTTCACACGACGATGTTATCGATGTTGTAACGACAACATAAAATTAATATCGTCCATCACTACTCACCAGCACTCACCGTCACTACTTCTTCCACCCCAAACCAGGGGCGGAGCCAGGATTTTGACGAAAGAGGGAGAAAAAACTCTTGGCAAGTTGGATACGTGTGAAAAATGGACTTTGTATCCCATTTTATGATAAAAGAACAAAAATAAATATAATTGTGCTTGGCGCCGCCCTTAACCACCACTAATCTTTCGGCTTACACCACTTCTACTACTCATTGTTGCCAAAAATGTCTATTGATATTATTTATCAAAATTACTTATTAATAGAAATAAATATTATAATTAGTTAAGAAAACATTTATAACTAAAAAATGATTATTCATTTATTATGAGCAATTAGTGAAACACTAATTAATAAAACACTTTATAATGAAGATTATTTATTATGTGCAATTAGTAAAACACTAATTAATAAATCAATTATGATATTTAAGTTGAACAAACCACCACTGTTGATTTATCTTTTCTATTAATTCCAACCAAGGTGGAACACTGGTTAGAGGCCACTCTTATGACACAATAGGTCATGAGTTCGAAGCTCCCCGTTATAATTTTTGAAAATCCATATCTTGACTTGAGTATTCATTTTTCATTCATAATATTGGAATTAATGCCACGCGTGCGAGTTGTAGGAGGTGGTCAGGAGAACCACAACCCTTGATTTATCTTTGTCTGGACAAATCCTGACCACCACTAACACAGGCTAACTTAGCCTAGCTTTGTTTTGTACTAGTGATTTTTTATGTTTCCCTCATCTCATGGAAACTCCTTGATTTCAATAAATACCTTGGTTTCAACAAACTCCTTGGTTTTATGATATTTCCCTAAAATCATGAAAATATTATAAAATTAGGGAAAGTGTCTTGGGACCGGGCTCCTTGGACGGCCAGCCATGCCTTGGCCATAGCCGGTCCCACACTTTATGACTCCCTATTTTATTATTATTATTTCCATAATCTCATGGAAATTCCCTAACCTCATGAAATTCCTCAGTTTCATGGTATTTCCTTCACAGCAGGGAAAATACATAAAATTGGGAAAGGTGATGCAGGACAGAGCTTGATGCCCTAGCCGTGGCCGGTCCCACACCTTGCAATCCCCTATTTTATTAATTATATTTCATCATCTCATGAAGATTCCACAGTTTCGGCAAAACCCTGAATCCTTCATATTTTCTCAAAATGTTGCTCAAACGCGCATCAGAAAATATCGAAACTCTCATGACTGAGACACGAACATTATGGTGACACGGGCATATCTCCTTGACCGACCAAGGCCGTCCCTAGGGCTTGGAAATATCCGGTCCCACATGTTTTAATAATTTTGACCTAATTTGCTCAATTGCTCATATTAGGTCCAAACTCTTCTCAAACAAGTGGGAGTTTGCTAAAGCGACCATCACTGGTCCCACGACCACCAAGAGCCTGTCCCATGACTCCTTGGTTGGTCCCTCATCTCTCCATAATCAGGTTTTACTACCTAACGCTCACACGAGCACTATTTCAATAAATGATTAAACCAACATTTTATCATCCTTTCACCAACTGGTCTTCAAGAGACTTTGGTATTTTGCTCATTTGAGCATCTAGGTGTTACATGGTCGACTCGTCATCCCATGTAGCCGGTCCCTCCTTCACTCCATGGATGATTTTCAATAAATCACCGATTGATCAAAAATTAGGGTTTCGAATTCAGAGCTCTTCAAAACATAATTCTAAGCAGATTCAAATACTAATAATTTTATGATGATCCCGTGATCAATACTTTTATTATTATGCTCGGCCAATATCTTAAATTAATATTTTATTTTGGTCCTGCCACCAACAATTCATCAGATGAGCAACATTTGCTCAGGAATATTGGTTCAACTATCAATATTCAACAACTCAGCAACATTTCCTCACCTTAAGTTATCAACATTTATTCGACAATATACTTTTGTCTCAGCAGGCATGTTCAATTCATGAGTCTCAGAACATTAGCAAATCACGTTCAACTCAGCAATACAAGGACTCATCGTCCCATAAAGTCAGCAACTGACTCCACAATCACGAGATATGGATCATGTCACATGGGGGGGATATTAACCAGGGTTTTGGTCTGGCGGTCTACGTCACGTGCATTCATACGCACGACGAGAATGTGAGCAAGTCGTGCAATCAGTTGGAGGAGTTAGCAAAGTAGTGGAGGGGAAATCAGACAAGTCTCCGCACGATGAGCAACTGGTTCTGACACGACTTCCCCACTCTTTGACTTCAACAACTGTCACACTGGTGTGATTTTTAGATAGTGGTAAAAGTGGTTCGATTCTCAGACTTGTGAAGGATATTAATTAGACTTAAATTCTAATATTAAAATAGACAACTCACTAAAAATTATAGCAAACTCAATCAAAGTTGATATCAATATTAAAAGAACACTAAGGCTAAGATTCCACTATTTTCCAAATTCAAAGTGATTTAATCCAATATTTATATTCATGCAATTTTTTCGTTCAAAAACTATTGCAACAAGTAGATTCTCAAAATAACAAGTGTAAATCCGAAGCATAGAAAATCAAAAACCTAGGTCCAAGCATGCTCTATCAAAAGAAATAACAATTGCTTAACAAGAATCATTCAAACAATTTTCACCCAAGGCAAAACAATCATAAAAATAATTGCGATAAATAAATAAATAAATAAGAATATACCACTTTTTGTTGGAAAAATAGTTTCCTATATCTCCTCAGCAATGGGGTTTAGATCCTCATATTAATCACTTGCTCAAAATACATGTTTGTTGCTTAAAAGTTGATTAAAAGAGTGAAAGGTGTAAAGCAGCTGATTTGCAACAGCGTAAAAGTGTTACAAATCTCTGGTACAAAGAGGAACAATGATTACTGTTGTATATAAACGTTACTTATCTTCTGTTATTGAACAACGACACTGTTCTGCGACTGTTCGCCGTGCGTCAATGTTCTTCGCGTTCTTGAGTTGTGCAGCAGCAGAAACAGAGTTTGATAAAACTCTGATTTCTTCTTCTCTGGCTCTCCTCAGGTCCCCAAACTCTCGACACACCTTATATATGACCCAAACAATCTATTTGTATCAAAAATACCGATTAAGTCTCTCCCAAATCTTCCAAAATCTCTTCCCCTCTCTTCACGGCAAAGTTGCGGCAATTTCTTGTTTTAGAATTTCTACGCGTTTCTGAGCTTTCCTTTTTATTCTAAACTCTTCCTTAGATAGATACAAATCTTTGAGAAGGTTTACAGCACTTTAATCTCTCTAAAATTCCCTAAAACAGGTCACACACGTGACTTTCCATATATTTCTGTTGTGATAAAAATCCGTCGATTGAGCCCAGTCTAATCGATTTCAACACCCATATCAGATTCCTAGACCCATAAGGAGTCTTTTCTATGAAATTCAGAAGTTTAATCGACCTCAAACTCCTCCAAATCAAGAACCCTAAATCTGCCAGAAACTGCACCTACTTTCCCGCCATTTTGAATTTCAAACGGAGAAGATGGTGGTCGCCCCCTATCCAGAGTGGGGGTGCGAATAACAGCTGCCTTGGGGGTGTTCTGGGGGTGCCCCTTATCCAAACCGGGGGTCCGAATAGCAAGTGTCCTCCGGGTGCTTTCCAACAACTTTTCGAGCCAATTTTTTCCAAAAATGTTTATTGGCCAAAAATACCTACAAATAAATAAAACACCATAATAAGTACAAAAATGAGCCCTAACAATATACAGAATCAAGACAAATTGGACGCAAAAAATGTGTCTATCACACACTTCATGGGATCAAGGTGTTTACAATTCCAGCAATATAAAAGGCCTCTGAATCATGATTGAAACAAGACAAGAATTTCTCGACAAGTTCATACAGACAATATTTCGTCTACACGAACTCATCGTCTGAGAAATCACTCTCAAACTGAGTAAATTCAATCATTCAGAACTTTCTTACGTAGAATACACAACACACCTACAATCTCGATTACCATTGATCTCACACATTTCTCAGCTTCCCTCCTACACATCGACCCATCCTCTCTTGTGACCGAATTGACTCTGGAACGACCATTGTCTTAGTTTAGTCCGGAGTCCTACAGATTGATCTCTCGAACTTAAAGCACTCCCTTCTTGCAGTGCATCTGTGTGAGGTTGATCATTTGTTCGGTTCAAGGAGTCTCCTCCGCACGTTCATCTCCTCGATTCCGTAAAAACCAGCAAATTGTTTTTCCCCATCTACAGATTGGCGACCACAGAGGTTAATCTCTCGATTTCAATCTCAATTCACAAAATGGATGGTCTTAGGTTTGGGTTAGTTACAGGTTCCAACACAGACATGCTATCACTAGAAACAACAACAATGAGGATATCCCGAAAACCATTATGGCCTGTAACACTGACGGTGGTGATGTTATTTCTCCTCACGCTAACATGGAAGGTCATCCCCTATTCTGCCGGCACCCTAAGGAAGTCAGGGGAAATCCACCACCTACCATGGCTGATCTCATCAAGGTGCAAGAGACTCTTGCAAAGAATCAAACTGACATGGCTGCAACACAGAAGGAGCTATTCAATTATCCCAAGACTCCCACTACCAAGATGACAGAGAATTCCGCAAAGCTGCAGACGATCCATCAGCGAAGGAATCATCAAATTTCATTACTCGGTAATATTTGGAACGCCTCTTGGAGAATCATGGAAAAGACAAGACGTCACATATCCATCGTCACCAACCTCCATACCCTGCTTCTACGCAAAGGATTCCTCTTCCAAAAGGTTATACCTCTCCAACCTTCACTTTATATGATGGAACGGGCAATGCTCGAGAGCATTTTTATCGGTTCCTGGAAGCCTTGGGTGAACATGAGCATAACCATGTTATTCGCCTCAAAGAATTTTCAAAATCCTTGAAAGGCAGGGCATACACCTGGTACAACAACATCGCACCAGGAACTATCAACAATTGGGGAGAAATGATTAACGCCTTCTACAGGAAGTACTTCTTTGTGTCAGAGCAAGTTACCCTCTCTGATCTTGGAAGAATGTTTCAGAGGAACAATAAACATCCCAATGACTACGTGAAAAGATTCAGAGTCCAGGCCCTGAATTGTCATGATCCAAATGTCACGGAAAACAACTTGTAGACTTGTGTATTAACGGCATGATACCGGTCTACAGATCTTTGTTGGAAAATCTTCGTTTCCATACCTTCTCAGAGCTTCATTAAGCGGCGAAGAGATCGGAAACTACTGCACCCGCTTTACTGGAAAGAACAATAGCTACGAAGGCTGAAGAACCGCGAGATGCTCGAGGTAGCAGACGTCTAATCAACAATCATTACAACCTCCAGCCTTCCAAAAACGTTGTCGTAGAAGAGAGCAAACGGAAATATGAACCACCGCGCAAGCATACCTCAGCTCCTTCAAAAGCACAAAGGAAGGATAAGCAAAATGCACAAGCCCCTGACCAGCGCATAGAGGCTCTTGATCAAGACGCACCCGACTTTCCCCTTTCCATAGAGGAAGTGATCGAACTCCTGGATGCTTGGATCCAAGATGGTTCTATCAAGTTTCCATATGTCAAGAAATAACCAACTGAAGAAGACATGGAAAGTCCTCGTTACTACCGCTCCCACAGGTTCGTCAATCATCACACAAGTGACTGCATAGTCTTAAAGAGTATATTCATAGAAAAGGTTGAATCGAGAGAACTTAACTTGGGGACTGAAGGAGTACACAGGGATCCTCTCCCAGTCAGTACTTTCTCCGTCTCTGAACGACCGGTCAAAGAAGCAGTTCAGTCATTAATTGAGCATGTCTGCGAATTGTTGTATCTGTCGAAGGCGCAGAGGGGAGACATGTTCATGGATCTGAACCACCTAGTGTCTGGGAAACGTCTGCCGACCCCAGAAGTACCTCATGAACCTCCAACCACTAACAAGGAAATGTATGACTGGGGACTGCTCACCACAGTGCATATTAAAGGAAATGAATTCAAGAGAGCATTTGTTGATGTTGGCACTGCCATCAACATCATTCCTTTGAAAACTCTCAGAGCTACTGGCATTACTCGACAAGAAGCTACTCATGCTCCCATGGAAATCAGGGATCACGAAGGGACTTCCGGAGACGCATATGGCTATATCATCCTCAAGATCAAAGAAAGTTCGGTATGCACTGAGACCAAGTTTTACATAATCCGGGAATATCCAGGGTATGACATGATCCTTGGACGAACTTGGATTCATGCTGGAAAGATGGCTCTAACGCCTTCAGCACACTCTACTGTTGAAGAAGACTCTGACTCGGAAAAAATGGAGGATACCCCACCATTTGAGCATCTGGAAGAAGTTAAAGCCCCTATGGAACTTACGCAAAAACCTGTAGAAAGCACACACTCTTTCGTTAAAAGGTTCCGTACTCAGGCAAGTCTGATTACCCTTCATGCACCTATATTGCCAATGTTTAATCATGTTTCCCTGGTCCGGGGTCTTCTTCCCACTGACAATTTAGCTGTCGCAAAGTGTTATGAGTGGATAGACCACGTCAATATTACACCAAGTGGTTGAATACATAGTTTCTTCAGAATGAGCATTCTATCAAAAGATTTATTGCCGAAGACATGGCTAGGCATGACAAACAGTACGCTGGATACTCCCCTCTACACGAATTTCCATATGTGCCGCAACCATGGAATCCCATCATACGAGGAATTCCGAATCAGCAGAAGATATTCAAGGCGCGGACGACCAAGCCTAACAAATTCAAGGAAGGAATTATTAACGCAACTAAGCGTGATCTCCATTCTGCAAGGAGCTCCAATTGGGAAGGACCTTTCATGGTTGTAAGATCCATAACTAGAGGCTACTACAAACTTATCAACAGATATGGCAGGACCATGCCGGTGATCCATGAGAATTGGCTTAAGGCATTTGACGCCTGAAATTATTGGGCATTTGAGGTACTGGGCATTTGAGCATTCATGACGTCTGGGATTTTGCATTTAGGATTTTCTTTCATTGTATTTCAATTTCTCCAAAACGTTTGCAATACTTGCATTCAGCATTTGAATTCAGCAATTTATGAAAGTTCAGTTCATTTTGCTTAAAGAAAATCTCTATCAAATCCAAAAAAAAATCCCCAATCATCTACCAATCAATATCAAAACCAAAATAAAACCTCACATCTCTCAGAAGTTCAGAAGTTCAAGAGATTATGAAAAGTAAATCAAAGAAAATCAGCAAAGAAAGATTTTCGCTCCTCTGCATCCTACAAGACTTGCAAGGCCACCTTCTCCATGTTCAGCTCCTCAGTCAGTTTAGCAATCTTGTCTTGTTTCTCCATCGCATCATCATTAGGAAAGGGTATGTTATTCTCACACGAGTTCTTGATAGCATCTATTTTCTTACGAAGCCACTTCACGTTGAAGCCAAGTCTTTCAGAATTCTCCAAGTTGAACTCCCAATCAAAGAGTACATCTGGAGTCATAATATTTCTGGCCCTAGCGCATATATCACTTACAACACGCAAGATGACACTTGCTTGCATTGTTAAAGCATAAGCACGTCCAGGGTCTCTGGTAACAATGATGTGACCAAACTTCCTCCATATCTTCTCGTACAAGCCCGCATATCCAATGAGAACGCTGAACCCACCGACTATTTCATGATATGGGAGCGATGCATCAAATGGAGGATCAAAGGAAACTCCCACACTTGTATATTCATGCACCACTATACGGTTCTCGATTACTGGAGCAACTTCTACGGTCATGGAAACAGTTTCTTCAGTCTCCTCTACTTGTGGCTCGGTTTCTTCTACTACTTGAGTAGCAACAATCGAGGTTTCCATAACTTCAGTGACAACCCTCTCATGGCCTTTAAGTGCAGGGATGGTTGTCTCTTCATCAATAACTCCAGGGCTGCTCGCATTATCATTATTCATTTCAGTATCCTCAACTTCGGTATTTGGTACCTAATACGAAGATTACATGAGGTTAGAGAAATCTAGACATGGAAACCAAGTAGGATCATAAACTACATAATAAAAGCATTCCAACGTTATCAAAGTTCATCATTGTGCACTCAAGATGCGAACAAATAGCGTGAAAGTCATAAAAACACGTTTTGCGGCAAGCTCATCTGAAGAGATTTTACTCTGCTCTGTTCAAGATGACAAACTGGAAGCAAGTTACAAGGAATATGAGGATGAGTTATATACCATTTTCTTTGTATGGATGTTTTATACAACATACCAAAATTTCATAGCAATCTGATAAGCGGTCAAGGAGATATGGTCAAAACATTGGGCAACGTACAGTCTGAAAGTTCTGAAAGTCTCCTAGAAGTTTACAGTTTCGCCTTTTTCAGGCCCTAAACGTGCTCAAAACTTAAAAAGCTTCTTGACTAGAGCTTGGAAATTTTCCGGGCTTGAAGATGCATATGCATATCGTGAAAATCCGACTTCAGACGAAGATTTTATGGCGTTTTTTCTAAAAGACTGAGTTCTGAATTTTCTGGTGACGTATTTCGGCAAAGTTTTTCGTATATGTACATGGATTCTTGTTCACTCATCCATGAATCAAAAATTTCATGTTTCTATGGATAAACTGCAAGGGAAATACTTACTTGGGTGGTCTCTGAAACGTTCAAAGGATCAGAATTGCCCGTGTCAACATCGAGAGTCTCATTACTTCCATTCGGTTTTGAACCTTGGGAATTTTCTTTATCTCTATCCTCCGAGGATGAACGAGTATCAGCACTCTCCACTTCCATGGAAACATCCTCCTGGACATATTCTCAAAAAATTAGCATTTTATCTACGAAGCATCATATTTGGCTATGTGGAAGAGTACTCACATCATTCTCTTCTTCAACAGTCAAGTCAGAAACCGTCTGCCCAGCAGCAGAGAATTGAGGACCATCAATACTTGATGGAGCAAAGTTCTGTAACCAAATAACGAATGTTGGTTTACGATCCTAGTAATACGGTAAGAAAAATTCACGGCGGAAAAGTATTGACAACTCACCAAGGAAACAACTGGGGACTTTATGGTTTTAGGAAACAACTCACAATTCTTGTTCCTGCCTTCTCCACCGTGAATGACTGTTTCTGCTTCTGAGAAGTTTACTTCGATTCGAGGTCTCACAGCATGACCGTCCTGCAAAAGAAAATTGATGCGACAGTAAAATAAGTTATTTTAATCTTATGAAGAATATGCAAAAGATACATACTGGTGAACATCCTGGATATGCTTTTCGCTTATCACCGCCAGAAATATGTTTTAATCTTGGTCGATAAGCAATCATATCAGCAGAAGGAGGCTCTTTCACTAAAGGTTGGCCAACCATTACAAAATGATGTAAACGCTCAAGCTGCTGATCCCAGAAGTCTATATAACCTGGAGTTACATATGTAATTCATTCAGAACAAAGAAACCAGTAAGAACCTCGTTCCATACGTGTGCGATCTAAGCAGGTCTTAAGTTGTTCCACTGATGGTTTCCTTCTTCGAAAATTTGGAACACATTGATCCATACCCATTTGACGAGCTGCTCTATTTATGTTGTCTTCCTTTTCTGAAATGTCTCCATATATTGTTGATATCAAGTGACCTAGGGTACAACTCAACATGAAGGATCTTTCGCCATCGTTCAAGTCAACACCAGATTTCAAAGTCATACGTTTTTCAGTATTGAAAGTTTTCAACTGAGAAACATATGAAGGAATTAGCACCCAAGGGCGGAAATTAAACTCAGATTCATTGTCTAACACATCGATGAGACTTGTCTTGAATTGAGGTTGCTTTGTAGACTAGCGCATAATCCTGGCATTATCCTTCTCAGGAAAAATACGACGAGAATCAGCAGCATTCAGCCCTTGCAAAATATTACGAGGAATAGGTGCATAATTTTTGAAGCGCTCCCACATAAAGGCCATGAGAAACATCGTATTGGCGTAGCATTCAATCTTCATAAAGCCATTCGAAACGCTGGAGTCTATAACCAACGAGTCCAGGTTAGAGTACAAAAAACCCAAGAATAGACTACCTATGGGAAGTTGTTCACCTTGAGCCATCTTAATGGAAAAAGAGATTACAAATGGCTTTAGCAAAGTTCTGAGGTCTTCAAACACATCCCTGGACAAATATAAACACAAGAAAGCAGCAATATATAACATACCGTCATGTTTGTCAAGAGGGGTATCTCGTGTCCACCAGTGGGCGTAACAACCTTTGCTAGACGCATTATTTATTCTCTCCATCTCAACTGTCAAGATGTTGGGAACTGCTGTATCCTCTGCTGAAAGCTCTTCAGGGAAGTTACCCGTGATTGGGAGATGCAACAAGGCAACTACATCCTCCAAATTAATGGTAAACTCTCCCCATTTGCATATGAAGGTATGAGTTGGAATGCACCAGCGAGCAAGTAAAGCTACAATACCTCATGCATCATGGAAAATGAACAAATCTCCAGATGCTTGGATTTCCCTGGTCACCTGTGCTTTATCCAACATGGCTCTAACACGAGGAAAACCCAGCATATGTCTCGCCAACCCAGAGAATTTTTCTAAAGGTCGTCGAGAAAGCTTGAATTCTATAATCGACGCAAGAAAAAGTCCTCTTTCAAGACAAAATAGAATAGCTGCTCGAGGAGTCACTAATTTCTTCTGAACAACCTCTATGGGATTTATCAGAAGGAGAAATGTTGGAGATTGAAGATGTTTTTCAGTTCCCTGCTGAACCGCGAAAAATGCATCATCTATATTTGGAACGTTTTTGAACCCAGGAGTTTCTTATTCTTCTTCACCAGCAGAAGTCTCATCCATACATGTATCGTCTCTGGAGGCATCATTTTCCTGGGAGTCAAACATCTTTGCGAAGTAGCTGTAATGTGCGCAAACATTATTTTAGAATATTGTCATACAAGATGCAAACTTCGATAATATGATGGAGCTATACAATTCATGTAGGCATCTACAAAAATGGTAATCCTTAACTATTACCTCTTTACAATTCCACTAACAGTAGTGATTGTGATACGAGAGCTAGCAATTCAAAACCTTTTTGAATCTACAAAAGACGAACAAAACTCAGGTTTTCATAAAATCACGAACACTTCCATCATGCGAGCATTAATCACCGGATTATGAAAAACTAAACAAATATTTCATCACAAATAATTGTTTGTTTTCAAATATTGCTCAAACTGTTTTCGAAATACATATACAAATATGTGATAAAAAAAAACGTGATTAACTCATGTAAAAAAAAAAAATCTTTGTGGAGGCTCTACAATTTGATAAAAAAAAAAAAAAACTTTTTCCTTCGTACAATCGTTTTTCTTTAAAACGAAGGTGTATTTCGGTTTTGTGAAAAGTTCACACCTTTTGAGATAAAGTTTTGATTTCCATGAAAGCTCATAAACAAATTTTTATCACTGGACACATGCCTATTTCAAAAGAAAAATCTCTCTCAAGCTAGGGATTACTGCTAGTCTCTTGAACTAATGATCGAACGAACATACGTTTAATAAAATAAGGGTTTTCCTACAAAACTCACACTTAATATATGCACATATATATAAGTTTAGCATGAAAAACTCATGGAGGGATCATCAAACTTCTGGGGAAAAAAAATTGACGCACCTGACGGCGCCAGCCGGACGGTGATCGGACGGCGGCGGCTCCGGCGAATTTCTGGCGATTCTTCCCGCTGCTGACGTTAGGGAGGTGAAGAAGAAAGGGTGGTGGTCGGTCTAGGTGAAATTTAAAAAAAAATCGATTAATTCCTTTTATATCAAATTTTATTTCTAGAAACCTAATTTCACAAGGATTTCCTTATTGGGCCCGACCCGTGAGTCCTAAACCGACCAAGGTTCCACCATCAAATCAACGGTTCTACACCAATTCATGCTCATTAGACGATGCTCTATCATGCCACTGGGATCTCCGTTCAATTTGTGGTTCGCTCGCACGATCAAAAATCCGGTAACATCTTATCTTACGACTAAGTTCAATTACTTATTTCGTTCATAACTGGAAAATCACCATTCAGTGCTGACTGAGGAACATGACTGTCCCTCACTAAGCAGAGGACTTAATGTAGATGGTAGATTTTTGACAAGAGTTAAAATCGTAAAACCATAATTATACATGCTCCTGATCCAGCAATCAGATGAGTATTGAGGCTCATGTCTCTCATTGAAGCATGAAAGCTCATGCCATGAAATCTCTGACAGAGAATACTGTCTCTCATAGTATATGTGGATGTGTAGTCTCTCAGCTGAGGTAGCGGCACATCTCATGAATACTGAGTAATTTCAGTAATTACTTCTATATAGAATCGAATGATTGGAGGGCTCCTAGACAGCTTTCCTGCTAGTATAGAGCAATAACGTCTTCAGGATGCAACAAGGTTTTCCCTGACTATATAAAGGAAATATGACGTTTCAACAAGCTCATGTTTGTCAATTCTCAGATAATTAATGCTCCTAGACAGCATGCCTGCTAGTATAGAGCCATCAATTAATTATCTCTAATCGTTAACTGAATATTCAGCAATATTCTACGATTCTTCGTAATATTTCGCCACTTAAATTCGTGGTTCTTCCCAGCAGAATTCCATGGGTTAGTGATAAATGTTCAACGTACGGGCATCTGAGCCGCTATCGAGTAAGCCCCGACCAAAATGGTGCAAGTGTACTCAACAATAATGCACAAATGAGCACCTGAATGCACGAACGAGCATTCCAAAACACGAAGGAACGATGAACCTATGCAAAATAGGAAGAAAATAATAAATAATAAAATATTAATTGAGGTGTCAGGGGACTGGGCCCACCGGCCGGACGGTCGTGTCGTGGCCAATCCCACACCCAATTTTATATTTTATCATACTTTTATTATTTTCCTTGATCTCATGAAAATCTCTTCGTTTGAGCAAATATCCTTCGTTTCATGAAAACTCTTTAAATTCATGAAATTTCCCTCAAGTCATGAAAAATAATATAAAATTGGGGAAACTCGTGGAACCGGGCCCTAGCCGGTCCCACACGCCCCTTATCTTATTATTATTATTTTTTATGTTTTCCTCATCTCATGGAAACTCCTTAATTTCAACAAATTCCTTGGTTTCAACAAACTCCTTGATTTTATGATATTTCCCTAAAATCATGAAAAATATTATAAAATTAGGGAAAGTGTCTTGGGACCGGGTTCCTTGGCCATAGCCGGTCCCACACTTCATGACTCTCTATTTTATTATTATTATTTCCATAATCTCATGGAAATTCCCTAACCTCATGAAATTCCCAGTTTCATGGTATTTCCTTCACAGCAGGGAAAATACATAAAATTGGGAAAGGTGTTGCGGGACCGAGCTTGCTAGCTGGACGGCCATGCCTTAGCCATGGCCAGTCCCACGCCTTGAAATCCCCTATTTTATTAATTATATTTCATCATCTCATGAAGATTCCCCAGTTTCAGCAAAACCCTGAATCCTTCATATTTTCTCAAAATGTTGCTCAAACGCGCATCAGAAAATATCGAAACTCTCAGGACTGAGACACGGACATTATGGTGACACGGGCATGTCTCCTTGACCGACCAAGGTCGGACCTAGGGATTTCAAATAGCCGGTCCCACATGTTTTATTAATTTTGACCTAATTTGCTCAATTGCTCATATTAGGTCCAAACTTTTCTCAAACAACTGGGAGTTTGCTCAAGCGACCATCAGCTGGTCCCACGACCACCAAGAGCCGGTCCCATGACTCCTTGGTCGGTCCCTCGTCTCTCCATAATCAGGTTTTACTACCTAACGCTCACACGATCATTATTTCAATAAATGATTAAACCAGCATTTAATCATCCTTTCACCAAATGGTCTTCAGGAGACTTTAGTATTGCTCATTTGAGCATCTGGGAGTTACATGGTTGACTGGTCATCCCATGTAGCCGGTCCCTCCTTCACTCTTTGGTTGATTTTCAATAAATCACCGATTGATCAAAAATTAGGGTTTCGAATCCAGAGCTCTTCAAAACATAATTCTGAGCAGATTCAAATACTAATAATTTTATGATGATCCCGTGACCAACACTTTTATTATTATGCTCGGCCAGTATCTTAAATTAATATTTTATTTTGGTCCTGCCATCAACAATTCATCACATGAGCAATATTTGCTCAGATGTGCAATATTTGCACAGGAATATTGGTTCAACTATCAATATTCAACAACTCAGCAAAATTTTCTCACCTTAAGTTATCAACATTTATTCGACAATATACTTTTCTCTCAGCAGGCATGTTCAATTCATGAGTCTCGGAACATTTGCAAATCACATTCAACTCATCAATACAAGGACTCATCGTCCCATAAAGTCAGCAACTGACTCCACAATCACGAGATATCAATCGTGTCACATGGGGGTATGTTAACTAGGGTTTTAGTCTGGCGGTCTACGACACGTGTGTTCATACACACGGCGAGAATGTGAGCAAGTCGTGCAATCAGTTGGAGGAGTTAGCAAAGTAGTGGAGGGGAAATCAGCCAAGTCTCCGCACGATGAGCAACTGGTTTTGACACGACTTCCCACTTCCCCACTCTTTGACTTCAATAACTGTCACACTTCATGGGATCAAGGTGTTTACAATTCCATCAATATAAAAGGTCTCTGAATCATGATTGAAACAAGACCAGAATTTCTCGACAAGTTCATACAGACAATCTTTCGTCTACACGAACTCATCGTCTGAGCAATCACTCTCAACTGAGTAAATTCAACCATTCAGAACTTTCTTACGCAGAATACACAACACACCTACAATCTTGATTACCATTGATCTCACATATTTCTCAGCTTCCCTCCTACAGATCGACCCATCCTCTCTTGTGACCGAATTGACTTTGGAACGGCCATTGTCTTGGTTTAGGACGGAGTCCTACAGATTGATATCTCGAACTTAAAGCACTCCCTTCTTGCAGTGCATCTGTGTGAGTTTGAGCATTTACTCGGTTCAAGGAGTCTCCTCCGCACGGTCATCTCTTCGATTCCGTAAAAACAGCAAATCGTTTTTCCCCATCTACAACAAGGAAGTGACCTTTTCTGATAAATGGTTCCTTTGCCAATCACATATGAAATCTTATTGACTTCACATGAATTGGTGTTGGGAACAGTTTGTGCTTAATCAAAAGATTTGACAGGCACATGACTTTTATAAGAGCATTTTCAATTTCTCTAGGGAATTAAGCTTTTCTAAGAATTTCAAAACATTTTCAAATGACCTAAACAGATCCTTGTCAATTGATCCTTTATGGTAGTATTCCTCAAAAAGATTAAGAGTAATTCTTGTGAGAGTCCATACCTTTGAGCGTTGACCATGTTTTCTTTGATAATTCTTTCTCTATTTTTTTCCTTAAATTGTTTTCTCACATCTAGATTTTCCGACATGCTAGATGGAATGTGATTATTATGAGGGACCGTAGGTCTAATGAATAATCTTTGAACAATCTTTAAGGAGCTGTGGTGTGCCTTACAGATGCCATGAGCAAGTCTCCCAAAAATATTTCCCATAGGGATAGACTTTTGAGGATCGAGCAAACACAGACTTATAAGGTTTAAGGTGTTTTCCTGCTCTGGTACCAATTGAAAAAGCAGGGGTCTAACAACCACACCCAATTATTTTGATAAGAAATCTGTATGGACAAACTCCAATATACTTTTACGAGAATAAACTAGACAGTTAGACTCAATCAATAGAAAAGTATATCAAAGAGTTTTATATCTCTATCGCTTGATTTAAATCTTACTTAAGCAATCTGCGAGTCTCGATTAAATACAAGAGAGATAAACTTGGATGGTACCAAAGACCAATATCCAAGGATCAATCAATTTCTAATCAACAACCAAATGTTGGATTTCACTATTGATCGATACAACGCACAACCTGTGATATTTCAATTATATAACAAAATATAATGCGGAATAGAAATAACACAGACACCAGAAGTTTTTCTAATGAGGAAACCGCAAATGCAGAAAAACCCCGGGACCTAGTCCAGATTGAACACCACACTGTATTAAGCCGCTACAGACACTAGCCTACTACAAACTAACTTCGGTTTGGACTATAATTGAACCATAATCAATCTCACACTGATTCAAGGTACAGTTGTGCTCCTTACGTCTCTGATCCCAACAGGATATTACGCACTTGATTCCCTTAGATGATCTCACCCACAACCAAGAGTTGCTACGAACCAAAGTCGAAGACTTTAATAAACAAATTTGTATCTCACAGAAAAGTCTACAAGGATAGATAAATCTTTCTCCCACAGATAAACCTAAAAGTTTTGTTCTGTCTTTTGATAAAAATCAAGGTGAACAAGAACCAATTGATAAACCGGACTTATATTCTCGAAGAACAGCCTAGCATTATCAATCACCTCACAATAATCTAAATTGTATGGTAGCGAAACTAGATATTGTGGAATCACAAACGATGAGGCGAAGATGTTTGTGGCTTCTTTTTATCTTGCCCTATCAGAGATATAATCTAAAGTCAATTATTCAGTTGAAATCGTAAGATAGAAAATGACAAGATCAGATCGCTCAACTACAAGAGAAGTAGTTTCGTCTGGCTTCACAATCCCAATGAAGTCTTTAAGTCGTTAATCGACAGGGTCTCGAGAAGAAACCTACGATTAAAGGAGAATCGACTTTAGAAAACCAACTAGTATCACACAGGAGGTGTGGAAAAAAGTTTTGCACAGTTGCTAGACGTCTCCTTATATAATTTTCAAATCAGGGTTTGCAATCTAAGTTAACTTGGTAACAAAGCATTCAATAATCATCATTAGATGAAAAACCTGATTTATCCAAGCTAATATCTTTCAACCGTTAGATCGAAACTTAGCTTATCACACACAAATGAAATGTATTCATTTAGGTTTGAGTAACCATACCTAAACATGTACGTTGGTTGGTTTACAAATGGTTGACCAATGGTTATCCATATGAGTGCTTTCATATTAACCGTATTCATCTTTCTCATAACTAGTTCAAATGACTCATAAGAACTAGTCCAAGAGTTGTTCAATTGCTTAGGTCTTTATACATAAACACAATTGAAACAAAATCGATTTGATTCGTTTGAATCAATTCATGAACAATATAGCCACGGTTTGCAAAGATTGCATTCCTTATAATTTATTGTTTTAAGTCTATGAACTACCGATTTGAGAAATAACCAGCTTGGGCATGCGTACGGGTATGCGTACCTTAGCTACCGGATTTTGAGTTGGTTTTAGTTTCAAACTCAGCAGAATTTTTCGGGTGAAAAGTTCCGCTAGTACGCGTACCTAAGGTGACTGGTTTTGAGTTCGTAAACTCCAAACTCAGCAGAAATTCACGGACGTGAACTTTCGACAGTACGCGTACGGGTACGCGTACCCAACCTGACTCCTTCACCAATACCGCATGCACACATATGCACGCACTTGGTTTCCGACACATGGATTTTATACACTAATGTGCGAACACACTATATGCTTACATCCATAGGTGGTTACATATTCTCAACTCTACATTTCAATCATTGAAACATTCTTCTATAATGTTATAATAATCGTTAGACATAAAGAATCGACTATCGTCATCAAAGATATTTTCAAGATTGAAACATCATCATGAATTTCGTCACAGGTAAAGATGAAAATGGTTAAAGCAAAATCTTACCAACACGTATTTCGAGAAAAAGATAGGCGAGAAAACTCGGCTCGAAATAGCAAATTTGTATGTATGAAAACTATCATACTTATATGACTTTTTTCTCAAGAGTAGGAGATAGAGTAGATAGACTTTTGAGTGACAAGATGAGTTCAAGTCTCCACATACCTTTTAGTCGTATGAAGTTCCACTGTTTCCTTGAGTAGTTCTTCGTCTTTGCAAGATAATCGCCATGGAGTCTGGAGCTCAACTATTCCTAACTATCCTAGAATGAGACTTAGTCATAAGTATACTAGAAATCAAGACATATAGTTTTGATCACTAATATTGACAAACATGCTTGAGATAGCAACGCATGCGAGTTTGACCGAGCAATGCTCTAACATGTGTTGTACCGCACAGGTTGTCCCATCAAAAATATTAGTGAACACAGGTAAATTGCATTTAGGAGGTATTCTCATCATCTGTATTTGTCTCGCAAATAGAGTTTTTCCTGCTTCTTTAATGGCCTCATCCAATTGTCGCCTTCCTCCTTCTCTTCTGGTGGTCATAATTTCTATTACTTCTGCTAACTCTCTTAAGATTTGTTCATTTATCACCGGGTCTTGTTGCATAGGCCTTTTAAACCTTGCTTGCCTTTCTCTATTTTCACGTTTGTTCTGTCATATTGCCTCTTGTAGTTCTTGTTCTTATGCTTCATCTCTTCTTCTCCTACGTTCATCTCTTTCATCCCTTGCGTACATTTGAGCGTCATTATACCTTTCATCTTCCTCCATGCGATCCTGTTGAATTCTTGTCATTTCTCTGCCTTGTGGTATAATTCTTCGTTGTTCTCTATCAACTTCTGTATTCTGGTTATGGAGCGCGCAATGACGTTCGCGTCCTCTCACCCGATTGTCATGATTGTTCTGACGCATAGCCTCTTGTAATTCTCGTTCTTCAGCTTCTTCTACTCTTCTCTGTCTTTCCCTTTCACGCTCCAAGTTGGTCTGCGCGACATTGTATCTCTCAGCTTTATTTTCGCGCTCGTGATGATTCCGTAGAATTTCTCTTCTTGTAATATCACCCTCCTTTTTTCTGGTTCGTTCCCATCATCTTGATCATGACGAACGCGATATCGTTCGCCTTGCTGTTCATGTCTATTATTTCTGTTACCTTCTTGTATGCGATAACCTTCGCCATGTTGTATGTATCGATCATCAGTCGGTTGTTGTTCTATGCGATATTCACCTCGTGGATCTTGTAAATCTTCATTTATCTGAAAGTTCTCGACAATGTTGTCCAAAGGTGGTTCTTGTCTAATATCTCTGCTACTAGACCTTGACCTGGAGCGCGTGGCCCTTCTTGATCTTTGCTCTTGCAATCTTAGATTCTCTTCTCTTAACTCATTATTCTGGCATGTTAGATTCGCACGTTCTTCATCTTTTATTCTTCTTTCCGCAACCAGTCTCTGTCGAAGTTCCTCAATCGTCATGTTCTCTTCATTTACTTATATAAGTCCTTCGTTTACAGTCATTCGTTCTCTTTCTTCTTCTGTTGAATCTGTTTGTGAAGTATAAACGCTTACTCTATCATAATCGATAATTCTATTCTGCATTGGTTCGTTTTGGATCTGAGTTTGGACTTCATTTCCTCCGTTGTTTCTTTCTCCCATCCTTGATGATTCTACGATTTCACTCATTCTTCTACCAGCGATTCTTTTACTCCTTCTAATTGGTACCGCTTGTTCTGCTGCAATTGCGTGTCTCACCATCTTTTCTGTCTGTAACAATATACTAACAGTGATTGTTTTTCTAAAACAACAAAGATTGTTCACTGAATTTTTCAAACTTTTCCAAGATTAGGAAGATCTTCTAATTTTTTTTTCAAGAAATTCCACCAACAAGGTATATCATTCCGAGCTGATTTCTAGCGCCAAAATGTGGTTGCAGGAAATCCTACAACCACACCCTTAATGAAATCTATATAAGAACTCAAGTAATCATCATAAAATTCATAAGAACATTCATTGGATCTTTAATTTGGATACAAAATAACAAGAAAACTCTAACTTGGAGAATAAACAATCTTTCTCTCTCCTAAATTCCTTGTCTAAACTCTCAGAAAGATCTCTCTCAATACAAGGTCGCTCGATCCTTTATATAGGGGTTTACATAGTGGATGACAGCTAATAAAGCCCTTATTTTCGGATCTAACATGCGTCGTTAACGCACGCTTACATTGACTCTTTTCGCACGTGCTCTATAACATCGCATAGCTCTTCACACTTTTCTCGTGACTAAACTGACGTCATCTGCTGCGTCATTCTGGATACAATGCATGCGATTGTCTTCGCTCAGTTCTGACGCTCGTTATTTCGCATATCTAATAGGTGTGTGGTATTTTACTCCTACATATTTCTTTGGCAAAGGTCTAAAGACCCAAACAAAATAAGGGTATCTATAATAGGAAAATTTATTCCAACATGGTAATGGAGTTGGATGCCCATATCCTAACTTGGTTTAAGATGCTATCACTAAACTTGTTCAGAGATTATGTTTAGCTGCGACTAAACATCCTTTACAAGTCTGTCATTTAATTGAGTCAACTTGCTATACCAAGGCAAGTAATGATCCAAAATGGCGTAACTCCATAGGAACAGAGATAAATGCTTTAATTCGAAACGACACTTTCACTAGAGTATCATATAGGGAAGGAATGAACGTTGTAGGATGTAAATGGTTGCATCACATCAATCAGAAACAAGATGGAGGGAGTGGACTATGGAGAAACATTCAGCTCGGTTGTTAAGCCATGTGAAAACGTGGGGGGTACCAAAATACACTACCAAACTTTTCTTACACAACCTGTATGGACTAAACTCAAATACAATTATGAGAGTTCAACTTAATGAATCTCAATCAAAGAATTATATGAAGAGCTTACATCTCTTTCTCTCACAATCATAAAGTTAACAGAAGCAAGTCCATGAACTTGATCATGTGTGAGAGTACTTGGACGATTCCAGATATCAATATCCAAGAATCAATCAAGTCGTATCCAAAAAACAAGGTTGGATATATCTATTTTAATTGATTAACGTACAACCTGTGATATTTCAACTATAAAGATAAATAATATAATGCGGAAAAAGAAATAACACAGACATCCGAATTTTGTTAACGAGGAAACCGCAAATGCGGAAAAACCCCGGGACCTAGTCCAGATTTGAACACCAAACTATGTTAAGCTGCTACAGACACTAGCTTACTATCAAAACTTCGGACTGGAATATAGTTGAGAATGAGTTAGCCGTCACAGCATTTCAGTTACAGTCACGCTCCTTACGCCTCTTGAATCCCAGCAGGACTCCGCACAATTGATTTCCTTAGCTAACGTCTTTTATAGCCTAAGAGTTGTTTTAACTCAATTGAAGACTTTAAACCAATATGCCTCCCACATATAAGCCTATTTGTTATTTCCTTTCTGATCAAAGATCAAGGTGAGGTAGGAAATCAATTGTAATAGACAAAGTCTAGCAAACCTCAAAATCCAGTCTTATGACTCCCGAAAAGCATCTTAGATTATTATTCACCTCAAAAGTAGACTCATACGGAATCACAAATTCTGAGACGAAAATATTTTGTGATTTTTATCTAACTTGTTTTGTCGGAGCAAGCTCACCAATCAAATAAGATTAGGATACACGAACTATCAAGATAAAGATAGTTGGACCTGGCTTCACGAATCCCTGGGTGAAGTCTTTTTAGTAGCTAAACCCTAGAAGTGTTTGAAGGAGAGGACGACTCTAGTTTACAACTATGACACATAAGAATAGTGTCAGGGATTCAAAAATCCCAGTTGTTAGAGGTTCTCCTTTTATATGCTTTCAAGATCAACGTTGCTTTAGGTTTAAGCTAATACAACTTTTCCGGTTTACATACTGGGTATGCGTACTGAGTCACAGAATTTTGTGGTATGGATACCGGGTATGCGTATCACAAAGTCGTTGTCGAACTATAGCTACGTTGGTACGTGTACTGGGTACATGTACTGCGGCTTCAGACTTATAACAGTTCTCCCAGTATGTAAAATGGTATGCATATTTTCACGTATCCATATTAACAGTAGTTTTATATCTCTCTAATAATCAATTCAAAACATTCCCGAATAACATCAATGGCACATATCACTGTTCCAGGATATTTTCAAATGATTAAATCTTGAATCATAATTTAAGTCATGAACAATAAATTTCTCTTAACCAAATTCATCAAGTATGAACAAATGTTCTTAAGCATAAATAGTCATATTTAGAGAACAATATTCAAGATAAACTTGATTTGAATTTTTTGTTATGCACGTACTGTCTAATTTAGTCATGCAATAATGTCTCATAGATAGAAAGGTGAAAACTTGATAAATATGTGGTTCAGTCTTCACTTACCTTTCGATGTTGAAGTTCTTCGAAGCTCCTGTTGATCATCGCCTTCAAATGGTTGAACCCAATGATATTCGATTCTCAACTAACATATCTATCCTAGTCTAAGACCTGACTAAATGTAGACTAGAAATCAAGATATAGTTTTGACAACAATCTTGAGATAGCAATACTTGTGAGTTCGACCGAGCATTGCTCTAACAATCTCCCTCTTTGTAAATTTTAGTGACAACACTATCAATACATATGGATTAAAATAATCAAAGATTCAAAACTCAAGAATCTATCATGCTTGATTTCCTTGGTTCTTCAACTCCTTGGATTCTTCGTTACTTCAAGTTGCAATGATTCTGAACGTGTTCAACTCAGCATCGTTGTTGTTGAAGATCCGTAGCGATAACAACTTTGAAAACATATATTCTCAATTGTCGTGATATAAAAACATAGTATTATTATCTTCTCCAAAGTTCAATTGTATCATAACTTCGAAGTAATACTACGTTCATATGTTTCTCCCCCTTGATCTATACTTATATCTTTTGCATAATATGTGAAACCTATAGATGTCATTCACTTCGGCTTACATAATGATCCGTAAACCATATGTATGTAATGCAAAGCTACTAATTAGTTCTCCCCCTTTTGTCAAAAAAATTGGCAAAGGTACGAAAATTATGGGATTCTAATGAATTCAATCAAATGATATTTCAAGACTAAAAGGATTATATATCAACTTTTATTTAGATGATATCACTGAGTAAAAATACTTAGAGCTCATCTAGGATATTTAAGATAAATTCCACATCCACTCTCCCCACAAAGGTATAGCAATTAAGCATAAGTTCATTTAAGAACTCTCCCCCATTTGATGTCATTCCCAAGAGAACAACATGAGTGACCTTACTTTTATAAAAAAGAAGTATTTTCTTGGACATTAACAAATCACATGGACTTGTATCCTGAACATCGACATAAATTAATCTCAACGCCAGTTACGATCAAGGAGATAATTTTAATCGTTATGACTCAACATAAGAAAATCTTACGGAGTAGATAGTCCAGTAATAACACAAAAAAGTGATCACGATAGATCAATACTGCGAAAAATTCTCAGAAAGTTTGTTCTATTTTTAATTCAGAAAACATAATAGATTTAACTTTTGAGCATATATGAGATATTAGTTCAATTCACATAAAGTAAACGACACATATATCTCATAATACTTTGCAATACATAAAACCAATAATGATTAAACACAACAAGTACATCTTCCAAAAACTCTAAAATTTAAATAAATATATCTAAAAACATGCAAGATGAAAATCGTTGGAAATGACTTGTGTAATCACAATATTATTATACCAAACCCTAGTTATCCTTCTCGAACACAAGAATAAAAATTATCACAAGAAATTTCTTAATACATAGATGAAAACAAAAATAAAAATATTATAACTTATATATAGTCAGCTACTTAAGATTTGAGAGAACTAAGATCATCAGTTGTTGTTAGAACATAGCTCGGTTGAACTCACCAAGTGTTGGTATGTCAAGTTTGGTTGTCATATTTTAGTGTGTCAAAACTCATCTAAAGTCGCTTGATTATATACTAGAGTCAACTTCGTTTAGGTTAGACTATAAAGTCTAGGAATGTTGAGACATACAAGTATTACTCCGAAGACCTGAATAATGTGAAGAAGAAGAGAACTATAACGACAACATCATCCTTCCTCTTGAGGTTAGTAATATTGACTTGAAATGTTTCATTCCTAACTTATCTTTCAAGTCGTGCTATATCGAAAAAATAACTGCTAAGCTGTATATACTATACATATTGTATAATACTCTAGTGATGTGACATGGTCATATTTGTATGATCATAGTATTAGGGAATTAGACCACGAAGTATAACGCTTATCTTTTGAAATTCATAGATATGACATCGACATAATCTTGTATATACTATTATGATTATATGAATGGGTCATCATGAAGATTTCATCCTAGGAAACAATGTTTTACATTTGTTTAAAGGAAGTACATTCATGAACTTGTTTTATGAATCGAAAAGGAAATCGTTAGGCTTATTGGTATGGATATTCATCGCAAATCTTTGGATTACCAATATATGTGAGATGGTAGAACCAATAGTAACTTTGTTATGTATCTTGGTATAACTAATCACAATGCCTGACCTATGATTTGGTATGACTAGTTTTTATTAATTGGTGTAACCGATCCTAAGTAATCACCATGAGATGGTATGATCAATATTTGTAATTAGTGTGATCGATCACAGAATGTTGTGAAATCGATCCTTGTAATTGGTAACCGGTCCTGGAAATTGGTGTAACCGATCCTGGTAACTGGTGTGACCGATCACAATCAATACCATGAGAATATAGTAACTGGTCCTGGTAATAGATGTAACCGATCCTGGTAACTAATGTAACCGGTCCTGGTAACTTGTGGGATCGATCAAAAGTATTTCCATATTGAGGTATAATCGATCCTAGTGATTGGTAGAACCGATTGAACCCATGTATGCGATTTGATATTTGATCAATCACATAGTAATTTTGGAATACAGGTGAACCAATTCTAAACTTGTTTGGAAGTGTGGTATAATCGATTCCAAGAATGTAAATCCATGTAAATATGAATAAGGATTTATAGTGAAAAGACGTCAAATATACTTTGAACACGTACAATAACTCTTACTCCATCCATTTCAAAAAGACAGTCCGCTTTGACTTTATCAAAATATTAAGGAGACCGTAATAGTTTACATGCATACCCTTAGTTACTTGCCTAATTTATTTCAATAAAAACATTAGTAATAAAAACTACCAAAAATTGTTATGGGATTGTAAATAGCAAATAAAAAAAGAAAGCTAAAAGGAATGAAGGAATATTTGTTTCCTTAATTATACAAATTTCATTAATATTTTAGATTGGACCCATTAAAAAAGAATTTATGAATATAAAACCTTAAGGGTATATTAGAGAGTATATTGGAAAAATATGACTATAAACAGAAGCTGGACACAATTTTGAAACAGACCAAAATGGAATAGAGGACGGTCTTTTTGAAACAGAGGGAGTATAATTTATTGTTTAAAGATATTCCTTAGTACTCAAGGAGATCATGTGCCGAAATAAATTGAGAATCTTTTAATTAAGGTTTTTGGTTTTAAATGCTTTATTTACCAGCAATTAAATGCATATCTCTAGAGAATAAAAATTAGTAACGTGCATCTACTAATTGGAGATTTTCTATTGAGAGATTTCAGAAATCTTGGACAAGCATTTATTGGAATTAGGAAAACCGAATTTTGCTATTCATTGCATATCTTGAAAATATTTTCGGTTTTGGAAATTTCTTGGTGTCCAAACATCCTTGGTCTATAAATACCTAAGTTTGCATTTCTAGCAAACTATCCCAAGAATCAGGCAAACTTCATTCTTGTTGTTTCTGGTGGAGACGTCTAATCGGAGAGGAAAACATCCTAATTAGGTGAAATCTCTTACGACCGCTCGTTTACAGATTTTTGTGGGATCAAGAAGCTCTACCAGTACCGTTGGTGGGAAACTATATAATTGCATTGTTATTAGTTTTCGATTGATTTGATTGACTAACGGTTGTTGAAACTTCGATTGCACCTAGTTCGTTTATTCTTGGGAGTCTTCTATTCTGATATAAGATTCACTCAAACTAGATCGAAGTATCGACGAGATCTTTAGAACTGTTTGTAGATCTAAAGACATCTTGTGATAATCCATTGTTAACAGACTCCGTTCTGTGTGTGATTGATCACAAGAGATTCAAGTGGTGTTGTGCAGGTTTTTATTGAATATTAAAGAATATTTGAAGACGAAAAAGATTTATTATTTAGTTCTTATATCTTTGTGTTGGACAAACCTTGATCGTCTAGGATCCAACTAGAATCGGATTTATTCGATTGATTAGTTGCGTGAGATCGGCATTCTCAATATATCTTTTTGAGATTTATTTTGATTGAGTGTGAATCTAAATTTGAATACTTTGGTAGTTATTAGATAGATTGATCTAACCAGGCAAAGGTGTTTATTAGATTAAACGGAAGAGCCTTTGCATATGACTTGAGATATCTTTATCTTGAAAGAATCAAAAGAGTTGTTACCAAACATATTTGTTGTTCCTTTACTGTTTGGAATACGATCCAAAGGAATTGTTCTAGTGCGCGCACTCATTGAAATTAGAAGCACATGGATACTGAGGAAACTAGGTGAACTAGGGGTAGTTGCTTGGTTTCAACTATATGAAGTTGGTGTAGATTTTGTATAGCTGCTTAATTCTGATAATATTCAATTCTGGACTAGGTCCTAGGGTTTTTCTGCACTTGCAGTTTTCCTCGTTAACAAAATCTTGTTGTATGATTTACTTTTGTTTTCATCAATTATATTTGTTTATATATTAAAAAGAGGGGGTCTAACAACACCACCCAATATTTCATTTAGCAATCTGTATGGACAAACTCAAATATACTTTAAAGAGCAACAAGACTCAATCAATTAAAAGTACATTAACGAGCTTATATATCTCTCTTTTGATTTGATTTCCTCAAACAGAAACTGCGAGTACTGATCAAATGCAAGGAATAACTTGGATGGTACCAAAGACCAATATCCAAGGATCAATCAACGACAATAAACAACCAAAGGATGGATTACTCTAATTGATGATCTAACGCACCACCTGTATTATTTCAATTATAAAGATAAAACAATATAATGCGGAAATTGAAATAACACAGAAACCAGAAATTTTGTTAACGAGGAAACCGAAAATGCAGAAAAACCCAGGGACCTAGTCCAGATTGAACACACATTGTATTAAGCCGCTACAGACACTAGCCTACTCCAAGCTAACTTCGTACTGGACTGTAGTTGAACCCCAATCAGTCTCCCACTGATCCAAGGTACAGTTGTACTCCCTACGCCTCTGATCCCAGCAGGATACTGCACACTTGATTCCCTTAGCTGATCTCACCCACAACTAAGAGTTGCTACGACCCAAAATCGCAGGCTTTGACAATAAACAAATTTGTCTCACACAGACAAGTTTATCAAAGGATCAATATGTCTCCCACAGAAAAACCCTAAAGTTTTGTTCCGTCTTTTGATAATAATCAAGGTGAACAGGAACCAATTGATAATCCGGTCTTATATTCCCGAAGAACAACCTAGATAAATAAATCACCTCACAACAATCTTAATCGTATGGTAGCGAAACAAGATGTTGCGGAATCACAAACAATGAGACGAAGATATATGTGATTACTTTTTATATCTTGCCTATCGGAGATATAAATATCAAGCCAATCAATCTCATTATACTCGTACGATAGAAGATGCAGGATCAGATCACACAAGTACGATAAAAGTAGTATCGGTCTGGCTTCACAATCCCAATGAAATCTTTAAGTCGTTAACCTGGTTTTAGAAGAAGAAAACCAAAGGTTAAAGGAGAAACGACTCTAGCACGTAAACTAGTATCACACGTGAGGTGTGGGGATTAGTTTTGCAGAGTTGCTAGATGTCCCCTTATATAGTCTTTCAAATCAGGGTTTCGCCTTGGTCACAAAGCAAACAATATCCACCATTTAAAACCTGATTTAGATTCAAGCTAATATTTCTCAACCGTTAGATCGAAAACTTAGCTTGTTATACACAAATGAAATGCACGCTTCTAGGTTTGTTAACCGTACCCAAACGTGTACATTATTGGTTCAACAATAGTTAACCAAAAGGTTAGCCATATGAGCATTTCATACCAACCATATTCTTCTTCACCATAACTAGTTCAAATGACTCAAATGAACTAGTTAGAGAGTTGTTCAATTACAAGGAAATCTTATGTACTACACAAGACACAATTGAAGCAAAGATGATTTGATTCACTCGAATCGGTTCATGAACTTTATAGCCACAGTTTGAAAATTGCATTCCTTAGTCTTTATAAGTTTAAGTTCATAAATCATCTTGAGATATATAACCTTCTTAAGTTCGCACACTAGGTTCGCGAACTTAAGCAACCGGGCAGAGTTTACAAACTCCAGCAGAAAATATCGGCAAAGACTTTCCGCCGGTTCGCGGACTGGTACTCATGCAACTAGTTTGTCAACTCTAGCAGAATTTCTCGGGATGAGAAGTTCGGCAGTTTCCGGACTTGGCAACAAGCCATTCTTCCGGTTTCTCTTGATCAACAAAGTTCGCAAACTTTGGTTCAAGGGATATGACTTATGCACATATGTGTTTCCACAACAATACTTATGTCCATCATTGGTTATATAATATAAACTCTCATTCTAACCATTGAAACATTCTTAGAGGACGTTATAAAGTTGTTACACCATTTCTCGTCAAAGCAATTTTCAAAGTGATTGAAACATATCATGACTTTCGTCACTAGGTAAAGATAAACATGGTCGAAGCAAAACGCTTACCAACACATATTTCGAGATATAGATAGGCGAGGTATACTCGGCTCGAAATACCAAATGTGTATAATCTTAGTCTATATATATAGCATACGAATTTTTGTCTCAAGAAGTAGGAGATAGAGTATATATACTTTTGAGTGACACATAAGTTCAAGTATTCACATACCTTTTTGTCGAGAAGTTCCACCGGTTCCTTGAGTAGTTCTTCTTCTTGTATGGTGAATCACCATGAAGTCCTTAAGCTCAACTAGACTATCTATCCTAGTCCGAGACTTAGCTATAGTAGACTAGAAATCAAGACTTATAGTTTTGATCACTAACATTAACAAACATGCTTGAGATAGCAACGCATGCGAGTTCGACCGAGCAATGCTCTAACAATCTCCCCCTTTGTCAATTTTAGTGACAAAATTATCAATACATATGGAATACAAAAAAGATAAAGAAACTTTAGTAGATCCTATTCCACATGTCTAATCTTCAACATTCCTCGAAATATTCGTTACTTCCAAGTACTCCAATGATCCCAAAGGTTGTAAGTTTAGCATTACCGTTGTTGAAGATCCGTAGCTATAACAATGAGAAAGCATCAGTCTCGATCATTGTTATACAATGTCATAGCATTATTACACAGTGTCAAAGTCCAATTGTATCACAACTTCAACAATAATACTATGGTGATATGTATCACTCCCCCTTAGTCAATACTCCATCTCACATGGAATTACACAATGATCCGAAAACCATATGTATTTGTAGTGTGAACTACATATTTGATGTGGTTTTCAATTGAGTTGTAGTAATAAGTTCGTTCAAGACTTGTGAAAGCAAAAGATTTTAGACTTAATTTTAAAGCAAAGAAAGTAAAGAAAATAAATGTTGATATGTTGTGAAAATTATGGAGAGGATGGAGCTAGGATTTCACCATTCATCAATATTTATGTGGTTCTAAATTAATTAATACCATGCAATTTAAAGAATTGATTTGATTCTAAAGTATTTCTAAAATCAGATTCCCAAAATATCAAATGTTAGTCGCATGTATAACGCATCAAGAGTCTAAAACTAAGCATGCATCATCAAGAGAAAACACATTTGATTAATAAAAATCATTTAATTTATTTTTTTTATCAATGCAAGTATCATATAAAGATATTGCATGAATTTATAAAATAAATATTAACACATAATTCTTGAAAGAATGGCTTCCTCCGTCGCCCCAAGGATTGGGTTTAGCTCATCATTATGAAAACACGCTCAAAATTCATTTTTGTTGCTCAAAGGTGGTGTACAAATAATGAAATGGGAGAAAAATCAATTAAAACCGGGTTTGTAACAATTATATTCGTTACAAACCGCACTGTTACAAAGAACGATAACTGTGAACTGTCGTAGGTACTGTAGCATAAACGACTGATGTTGCGCGTCTTATGTTCTTGGTGTTCTTCACAGCAGCAGAAATGGTGATTCTTCTGCAACTCGACTTTCACAACTCTGTAATCTCCCAAACTCTCCGTCACCCCTTACTGGCTCTCGTAGACCCTTTATATACCCAACAGCGACCGGAATCACGCTCAATCATTCCAAAAATATTTTCATCACTCGGCAGTAAAGAAAATTATCTCCGGATATTTTCTTTGCTTTCTTGCTTCATACATGCATCTGCAGCTGTCCAACCTTCCTTATTTATCTATTTCACGCTCCTTCTTGTTTCTCGAATCATCAGGCATGTGTAGAACACGCTCAAATTCATGCGGTCCCGTGAAATACTCCTCCATTGAACGTGATACCCTTTTTTCTTCTCGCGGAATATCCAGCCAAACTGGATCGAATCTAAAACCTCTATCATCCCTGTCTAGCCCATAGGAACATACCCAATCAATATCAGCTCTTTAGTCTCCCTAAAACTCCTTCAAAATCGCAACCCTAAACTGCCAGTTTTTGACTTCCATTTTCCCGCCAATTTTTAGATTTCAAATGTTGAAGACGATTGCCCCTTATCCGAGACCTGGGGTGCGAATAGTAGGTGGGGCCCTGGGATGTCCCTTCGTAACTGGGTGCCCCTTATCCAATCTGAGAGTCCGCATAGCAAATATCTTCCGGGGGTGTTCCGCATAATTTTTCGAGCCGATTTTTCCAAAAATGTTTATTGGCCAAAAATACCTTCACACACATAAAACACCATAATTAGTACAAAAATCGGGCACTAACAATACACACATTGAGGACAATTCAGACACAAAAATGTGTCTATCAATATTAAATTTCCAAAGGTACAAGAATGGGATCATAATAAAATTTCCGAAAGAGACATTTCATGACTAAAAGAAAAAATACATACCATCTAATTTAGATGCAATCATATAGCCGAAGCTAATAGCATTCATCAAGGAGTTTAAAGATACAAGATAACCCCTTTAAAATTCCACAGCGGCATGCCCCTCAAGATATGACCATTAAGCACAAGTTCAAAAGAACTCTCCCCCATTTGATGTCATTCCCAAGGGAACAACAAGAGCGACCTTAATTTCAAAAGAAAAGAAGGATTTTTATTGGACACCAAAAACCATGAGAATGATTTCCTATATCCAAAATCTCAATCAAATTAATCACAAGTAAACCCATGATTAATTTAATCGGAATATCCAATCAAATTAAACAAAAAAAGTGATCAATTCAATTGATTATGCTCAACATAAGAGAACTTATGGAGACACGAAAATACTCAACTAGATTAATTACAAGAGAACCCATAATTAATCTAATTGGAATACACAACCAAACTAATCACAAAAGTAATCAATTTAATTATCATTTGTTTTGCTCGACATAAGAAAACTTACGGAGCAATAACTAAATAACCAAACAAGATGATTAATTTAGTTCAATATGCTCGACATAACATATCTCACGGAACAACAACTAAGCTAAAAAAATCAACTTGGTTGTTTAGTACTCAACATAAGATACATTACAGAGCCTCACAGTAATACATAAAATATGGATCAGGGATGATCAATACTGCGGAATACACAAGGATTCATTCTATTTTCCATCACTATTTGCATAATTATATTTAATAGACATAATCCTTGAAAACAAAAGATTTTAACCTATCTTCCATCAAATATTTGACAATATAGGCTTAACTTTTGTATTTGTCAAAAGTCCATTCATCCTTTTATCAATACGTGAATATCGACAACGAACGACTTTACTTTTGACAAGGTATGGGACAAACATAGTTCACGGACGTAAACAACAATATCCCATAAAAAATTGCAATATATAAAATCATAAAGATTAATACTGCAAAAATCATCTTCAAAACAAATTTAGAGTTTAAACCAATAAATCTAAAAACATGAAGATGAAAACGTTGGACATAGCTATGTGTAATAGTAATCCTTCTCAAAAACAAGAATAAATTCTCATAAGAAGTTTCCTAGGCATCAAGACAAACTCGTAATGCACATATAAGATGATTTGTCCTTAGAGAGTAGAATCAATCTTTTTCGCTCGGATTTATAACCAGAATATCTACCAAAGGCATATACAAATATTTTCAAATAAGAACATGCAAAGTCATTAACGACCCATGCACCATAGTTCACATAAAGTGATTATGAACATTCAAGAATCCCATAGTAATGCGTACTACTGCCCATTCTTGAACTTCCTTCTTTGTGATTCACCAAAAACATTCTTGTAAAAGCTACAAATGAGCTTAAAAGAGTATTACTCCATAAATCCAAGTGCCGAAGTCCAATAGAAGTGGAACAAGTGCAACGAAACGGAGCAAAACACTCAACAACAAGAGACAGGACAAATAACAATCTTAACTAATCCAAATTCAATAATTATCACCTTCAGTTTGAAGAGAATTCAAATAGGACGAGAATTCAAAAAGAATGAGGTCATTCCGAGTTCGGACGAAGAAGATACGGCCAAAACAAGTTTACCGAATATCGACGTCAAGTATGCATACGGGTTTGCAAACGAATTTTCGTATCCTGGAGCAGTATGCAAACGAGGTTTGCGAACTTAAACCCCTGGATTTTGGTTTTAAATGATGTTATGCATACTTGGTAAGCGTACCATGAAGTCCAAACATCCCTAACTAATGTTTTCAAACCTAAACATTTAAGAACCTTAAACACAGATCAAGTTAGGTAGAAATGAACGATAATCAAGGTACACGGATCATTATAAGTACTCAAACAAGTAATAAAAACATAAAACTGGCTCAAGTTTATAGACATACCTTTTTAGAAGAGTCCAATTGAATTCTACAGCCTTACCAAATATAATCTGTGTGCCCCAGTTGTTGTGCTTCCCTCACCGTATACATAACAGGGAATTTCTTGGTGAGGATGCACTTTCAACACAAACAAGTTGTGTTGAGGTGAACAATATCTTGCTCACCATGGCACCAAGAAAGAGTTTTTTTCCAACAACTCTTAAATCTTGTAGTTTTGAGAAACACCCAAGGAACTGTTTTTATAAGTCTATCAAAGAACTTCAAGAGAACCCAAAAAGATTTGTGTTTCTGATTTCTTGTTTTCCAACTTATAAAAAACAGTTTCTGCAGATAGTTTTTAGTACTGCGAAAGGAAACTCTTTTGATAAAAAGAGACGTCCTAGATTCTTCATAAAAGAAGATAATACTACTGTCTTGATAGGAAGTATCAGGAATTGAGCAACAAATCAATTCATGCTTTGAGGTGATACACTCAGATGACTGAGATTTAAACTCCTCTTGTAATTCGTTTAGTTTACCACAACTAATTGGATTACGTAGAGGAGGAGCATTGCTCTCACTGATTAGTAAATCAATATCAACCTCAATATGAATATTATTCATCATACCTTGATTTAGCCTGTCAAGAGATTCTTGCTCTTTCTGGAGGTATAACTCAACATCAAGAGATAAGCTCTCAATCTTCTTTTCAAGCCCTGAAAACACTTCAAGGAATTTTAAACCTGGTGGAGGTTTAGATAGAATTTCTTCTACAGATTTTATTAAATCATTCGTGGAAGAGAATTCTGAAATCCCTGGATCTGGTGGTGCATTTATTGAGATAGCACTATTGTCCATAGAGTCAGATCGCTACAAACACAGACTTATAAGGTCTTAAACGTGTTTGCCTGCTCTGATACCAATTGAAAAAGCGAGGGTCCAACAACACCACCCAATATCTCGTTTAGCAATATGTATGGACAAACTCAAATATACTTTTAAGAGAATCAACAAGACTCAATCAATTAAAATTACATTAACGAGTTTATATATCTCTCTCTTGATTTGTTTTCCTCAAACAGAAACTGCGAGTACTGATCAAATGCAAGGAATAACTTGGATGGTACCAAAGACCAATATCCAAGGATCAATCAACGACAATCAACAACCAAAGGTTGGATTACTCTAATTGATGATCTAACGCACAACCTGTATTATTTCATTTATAAAGATAAAACAATATAATGCGGAAATTAAAATAACACAGACACCAGAAATTTTGTTAACGAGGAAACCGCAAATGCAGAAAAACCCAGGGACCTAGTCCAGATTGAACACACAGTGTATTAATCCGCTACAGACACTAGCCTACTCCAAGCTAACTTCAGACTGGACTGTAGTTGAACCCCTATCAATATCTCACTGATCCAAGGTACAGTTGTACTCCCTATGCCTCTGATCCCAGCAGGATACTGCACACTTGATTCCCTTAGATGATCTCACCCACAACTAAGAGTTGATACGACCCAAAATCGCAGGCTTTGACCATAAACAAGTTTGTCTCACACAGACAAGTCTATCAAAGGATCAATTTGTCTCCCATAGAAAAACCCTAAAGTTTTTGTTCAGTCTTTTGATAATAATCAAGGTGAATAGGAACCAATTGATAATCCGGTCTTATATTCTCGAAGAACATCCTAGATAAATCAATCACCTCACAACAATCTTAATCGTATGTAGCGAAACAAGATGTTGCAGAATCACAACCAATGAGACGAAGATGTTTGTGATTACTTTTTATATCTTGCCTATCGGAGATATCAATCTCAAGCCAATCAATCTGATTGTACTCGTACGATAGAAGATGCAAGATCAGATCACACAACTACGATAAAAGTAGTATCGGTCTGGCTTCACAATCCCAATGAAGTCTTTAAGTCGTTAACCTGGTTTCAGAAGAAGAAAACCAAAGGTTAAAGGAGAAACGATTCTAGCACGCAAACTAGTATCACACGTGAGGTGTGGGGATTAGTTTTGCAGAGTTGCTAGATGTCCCCTTATGTAGTCTTTCAAATCAGGGTTTCGCCTTGGTCATAAAGCAAACAATATCCACCGTTAGATGAAAACCTTATTTAGATTCAAGCTAATATTTATCAACCGTTAGATCGAAAACTTAGCTTGTTATACACAAATGAAATGCACACTTCTAGGTTTTTTAACCGTACCAAACGTGTACATTGTTGGTTCAACAATAGTTAACCAAAAGGTTTTCCATATGAGCATTTCATACCAACCATATTCTTCTTCACCATAACTAGTTCAAATTACTCAAATGAACTAGTTAGAGAGTTTTCAATTGCAAGAAAATCTTATGTACTACATAAGATACAATTGATGCAAAGATGATTTGATTCACTCGAATCGGTTCATGAACTTTATAGCAACGGTTTGGAAATTGTATTCCTTAGTCTTTACAAGTTTAAGTTCAGAAATCATCTTCAGATATATAACCTTCTTAAGTTCGCAGACTTAAGCAACCGGGCAGAGTTTACAAACTCCAGCAGAAAATCTCGGGAAAGACTTTCCGCCGGTTCGACTAGTTTGTCAACTCCAGTAGAATTTCTCGGGATGAGAAGATCGACAGTTCGCGGATTTGGAAACAAGCCATTCTTCCGGTTTTTCTTGATCAACAAAGTTCGCAAACTTTGGTTCAAGGGATAGGACTTATGCACATATGTGTTTCCATAACAATACTTATGTCCATCATTGGTTATGTAATCTAAACTCTCATTCCAACCACTGAAACATTCTTAGAGGACGTTATATAATTGTTACACCATTTCTCGTCAAAGCAATTTAAAGTGATAGAAACATATCATGACTTTCGTCACTAGGTAAAGATAAACATGGTCGAAGTGAAACGCTTACCAACACATATTACGAGATATAGATAGGCGAGGTATACTCGGCTCGAAATACCAAATGTGTATAATCTAAGTCTATATATATAGCATACGACTTTTTGTCTCAAGAAGTAGGAGATAGAGTAGATAGACTTTTGAGTGACAGACAAGTTCAAGTCTTCACATACCTTTTTGTCGAGAAGTTCCACCAATTCCTTGAGTGGTTCTTCTTCTTGTATGATGAATCGCCATGAAGTCCTTGAGCTCAACTACACTTTCTATCCTAGTCCGAGACTTAGCTATAGTAGACTAGAAATCAAGACTTATAGTTTTGATCACTAATATTTACAAACATGCTTGAGATAGCAATGCATGTGAGTTCGACCGAGCAATGATCTAACAATATAATTTAAAGTAAATTACACAAACGTTAACTCCGCATATACTTGATAGGGATCCTATAAAGTTTGGTTAAGTCTGAACCTATTATCAGGTATCATACTTCGTTATTGTATTGTCTAGATCTTGTATCCATAGTCAATCACACAAGTTATCTTGTTGTCGTATTCTCGATCTCGTATCCATAGAAGATCACACGAAGTCTGAACCGATTTTTTGTATTATCTCGACTCAGTCTACAGAGAATCACTTTCGGTAGAGGACTTATAGGTGGATAAATAAAAGATTTTGGTGTATTTGGGTACCCTCGTCTTTTCAATTGGTATCAAAGCAGACAAACACGAAAAGATCTAACAATCTGTATTTGGTGTGATCCATCCTATAAGAATTGAATCTATGTATGATTCAGTTAACGTTATGCAAGAGTATGAATACTCAAAAGTTGAGAATGTTACTCCTTCGTTAGCTCATGATCCAGGAATTACAAAAATTAAGAGTACATCTGAGTCTAACTCTGATAGAAAAGAAGATGCTGATAAAGAGTTGGCAAAACTATTAAAGCCTATAAGATCTCTGTCTACAAGGATGTTAATATTAAAGACAGAGTCAAATATTCTTAAGCAAGAGATCGGAGAAAAAGACATTCAACTGAATATTCTAGCCAAAGAGAATATGGATCTCGCTGTCAAAGTAGAAGCTCTTGAAAAATCTCTTACTCAAGAACAAGAGATTTATCTTATGACTCTGACTAATGATTCTGTTATAATTTCTTCTGATGAGGAAAACAAAATTCCTTGCTCGACTTTTACAGATCGTGATAACAAGACTTGTTTGATCACGTCTGAAATAGATCATGATGATGGGAGTTTGCATAACTACATCAATTCAGAAGAGAATGAAGAACCATCTTCTATTACTACTGATGGTCAAATGAAATCTTGCCCAAAGGAAATTTTGAACCAATTCCGTGAAAAAAGATCTTAAGGAATACAACTTTCAGTCACTTAACATGAAACTTATACTTCTTCAAAATACTGTGGTAAAAGTATTAAAAGAAGTTTCTTGTCTTTAAAAACTGAAAGATCATTCCTCAGTAGAAAGACAGGATCTACCCGAAACTGATAAAATCAACTCAACAGAATCAGAAGAAAGAGTTGATAATCACTTCTGGAAAAAGGTTCCTCCTCACTCATGTCGAGACATTTTTCGTTTACATGAAGAACATTTTCAGAAGAAAGGGAAGGAAATAATTTTTGTCAAAAGAAACAATCAGGGAAGATTTCCAATAATTGTTTCAGACAATCAAACTGATGTGCATAATAAGGAAATCCTTAGAATGGGAAAATCTTATGAAAATCTCATTGACAGAATTAAGAGAGATTTATCCATCTTTGAAATTTCTCACATCAGTACAATTTCTCCTCATGATCATACCTTTAGATCAAGGAAGGATCATCTTCTTGGGAGAAATTATTTTGGGCAGAAACTTCCAAAGAGAAATATGAACTATGTTTCTGATACTCGGTGTAAGCTCGATAAGGCTTACTCTGATACAACCTAGTTGTATGGAGAATGTGTACCCTTATCCAAATTCGTGCTCACATATTTGGGTTGAGGAAGCACATAAAATGAGAGCACATGTTATTGTGTTTTTTATCTGAAAAAAATTGTGACAAATCTTGGATAAGCTGCGAATCCATCTTGTCTTAAAAATTATTGTTCATGTTTATCATGATCTTCCATGATTAGGTTTTATTTGAATTTTTTGAATTTTAATAAACCTTCCAGCTTGAGAAGTTCGGGCATAGGAAATAAAATATATTCTTAATATATTTTCGGAAATTCCATTGTATTTTCGGTCCGAAAGTTGTCTCTTCTTAAGAGAAACTTTCTCTTGCTTGTATTGTAAAACCCTGATTAATTCTTATTTTTGAATTCTTGAGCATGCCTCCAATAACTCGCAGTACTACAAAGGTAAATAAGGAGGAAGCTCAAAGAGTTAAGGATTGTCAAGGAACCAATACAGAAAGTAAGAACAAGATCATATTAAAAATCATGTCTGATTATGAATCTGATAGTTCTACTGGATCCCAAGATGAGTCATGTTTGTTGGCTTACAACCTTCAAGATCCAACAAAAACCAAGTGGATTCTTGCTGATAATATGGTAGACTATATCCATGGTTTTGAAGAACTAAGAACCAATTTCATATTAACGGTTCGAAATCAAGATTGGCTCAAGAAAAGGATTGAGGAAACAAAGGTTGATCTTGCAGACATGAAGGTTCAAGTTGAAAAGCTTGAAAAACAAGAAGTGGTTGCTGACAAGTCTCTCGAGACATGCTTCAAGAGTTTGTGTTAGAGTATAGCTCGGTTGAATCCACCAAGCGTTGGTACGTCAAGTTTAGTTGTCATATTTTAGTGTGTCAAAACTCATCTAAGAGTCGGTTGGTTATGTACTAGAGACAACTTCGTTTAGGTTAGACTAGAGATTATAGGAATGTTGCGACATACAAGTATTACTCAAAGACCTGAAGAACGTGAAGAAGTAACGGGCTACAACGACGACATCATCCTTCCTATTGAGGTTAGTAATATTGAATTGAACCGTTTCATTCCTAACGAATCTTTTAAGTCGTGCTATATTGAAAACATAACTGCGAAGCTGTGTATCGGATATATTACTCTAATAGTGAGACATGATCACATGATCATAGTATTAGGGAATTAGATTACAAAGTATAACACTTATCTTTTGAACTTCGTAGATATGACATCGACATAATGTTATGAATGCTGTTATGATTATGTGAATGGGTAATGCTGAAGATTTCATCTTAGGAAATAATGTTTTACATTTTTTTTAAAGGAAGTACATTCATGAACTTGTTTTATGAATCAAAAGGGAAATCGTTAGGCTTATTGGTACGGCTATTCATTGCAAATTTTTGGATTACCAATATGTGTGAGATGGTAGAACCGATCGTAGGTTTGTTATGTATATTGGTATAACTAATTACAATGCCTGACTTATGATTTAGTATGACTAGTTTTGATTAATTAGTGTAACCGATCCTAAGTAATCACCTGAGATGGTATGATCGATATTTGTAATTGGTGTGACCAATCACAGAGTGTTGTTTAATCGATCCTTGTAATTGGTGTAACCGGTCCAAGTAATTGGTGTAACCGATCCTGTTAATTTATGTAATCGATCCTAGTGACTGGTGTGACTGATCACAAGCAATACCATGAGTATATGGTAACCGGTCCAGGTAATTGATGTAACGGATCCTGGTAACTGATGTAATCAGTCCTGGTAACTTGTGTGAACGATCACAAGTGTTTCCATATTAGGGTATAACCGATCCTAGTGATTGGTAGAACCGATTGAACCCATATATGTGATTTGATATTTGATCAATCACATAGTAGTCTTTGAATACAGGTGAACCAATTCTAAACTTGTTTGGAAGTGTGGTAAAACCGATTCCAAGAATGTAAATATGAAAGATGATTTACATAGAAAAGATGTCAACATAATTTGAACACGGACAATAACTCTTATCATTTATTCAAAGATATTCCTTAGTACTCAAGGAGATCTTGTACCGGAATTAATTGAGGATCTTTTAGTTAAGGTTTTTGGTTATATATTCTTTTAATTACCATCAATTAAATGCATATCTCTAGAGAATAAAAATTAGTATGTGCATTTACTGATTGGAGATTTTCTATTGAGAGATTTCGGAAAATATTGGACAAGCATTTGCTGGAACTATGAAAACCAAATCTTGCCATTTATTGGATATCTTGAGAATATTTTCGGTTTTGGAAGTTCCTTGGTGTCCAAACATCCTTGGTTTATAAATACCTAAGTTTGCATTTCTAGCAAACCATCCTAGGATCCAGGCAAACTTCATCTTTTTTTTTTTTTTTTTTTTGTTTCTGGTGGAGCCGTCTATTCGGATAGGAAAGTACCCTAATTAGGCGAAATCTCTTACGACCACTCGTTTAAAGACTTCCGTGGGATCATGAAGCTCTACGAGTACCCTTGGTGGGAAAGTAGATAATTACAATGTTATTAGTTTTTGATTGATTTGATTGACTAACGGTTGTTGAAAATTTGATTGCACCTAGTTTGTTTATTCTTGAGAATCTTCTCTTCTGGTATAAGATTCACTCAAACTAGTTCGAAGTATCGACGAGATCTTTAGAACTGTTTGTAGATCTAAAGATGTCTTGTGATAATCCATTGTTAAACGACTTCGTTCTGTGCGTGATTGATCACAAGAGATTCAAGTGGTGTTGTGTAGGTTTTAATTAAATATTAAAGAAGATTTGAAGATGAAGAAGATTTCCTATTGGTTTCTCATATCTTTGTGTTGCACAAACCTTGATCTGCTGGGATTCAACTAGAATCGGATTTATTCGATTGATAGTTGCGTGAGATCGGCATTCACAATATATCTCTTTGAGATTTATTTGTATTGAGTGCGAATATAAACGTGACTAATTTTTTAGTTATTGGATAGATTGATCTAACCATGTAAAGGAGTTTATCAGCTTAAACGAAAGAGCCTTTGCATATGACTTGAAATATCTTTATCTGGAAAGAATCAATAAAGTTGTTACCAAACAAATTTGTTGTTCCTTTACTATTTGGAATACGATCCAAAGGAATTGTTCCAGTGTGTGCACTCATCGAAGTCGGAAGCGCAGGGATACTGAGGAAACTAAGTGAACTAGGGGTAGTTTCTTGGTCTCAACTATACGAAGTTAGTTTAGATTTTGTATAGCGGCTTAATTCTGAGAGTATTCAATTCTAGACTTGGTCCCGGGGTTTTTCTGCATTTGCGATTTCCTCGTTAACAAAATCTTGATGTGTCTTTTACTTTTCTATTTCCGCAATTATAATTAGAAGTAAAATACACAAACATTAAATCCGCTTTACTTGATAGTGATCCTATAGAGTTTGGTTAATTTTGATCCTATTATCAAGTAATCACACTTTGTAGTCGTATTATCTCAATCTCGTATCCATAGACAATCACACAAAGTGTGAATACCGATTTGTAGTATTGTCTCGACTTTGTCCATAGACAATCACTTTCGGTAAAAGGACTTATATGTGGATAAATTAAAGATTGTGGTGTATTTGGGTACCCTCATCTTTTCAATTGGTATCATAGCGCGCAAACACGAAAAGATCTAACAATTTGTGTTTGGTGTGATCCAACCTATAAGGAATGAGTCATAATAAGAAAATCAAAGCTAAACTTGTTAAGAACTCAGTTAACGAACATCAAGATGCTGAGAATAAGCTCTCAGAAAAGCTCAATGGAAATTGGTCTCACAAGTCTTTTCGGAAATCAAGAACAAAGTCTAGGACTGATAACTTGATTGAGAATCATGATCATGATCATAAAAGAATGCATCCAAAAATAAAGGAATATGTTTTGGATCCGACTCCAATCACTAGTGAAAAATCTTCTGATTCTATTCCAGAAAGAAGAAGAACTTTGATTCACTATCTGATAGACACATTTTTGTGTCTGAATTGTCCTCAGTGTCTCTATTGCTAGTGCTTGATTCTGTACTTATTATGGTGTTTTTATGTTTGTGTAGGTGTTTTTGGAGAAATACACTTGTATAGAAAAAGTTGCTCAAAAAGTGCTATTTGGACCCCTGGAGGACATTTGCTATACGGACCCCAGATTTGGCTAAGCGGCACCCAAGTTTATGCTTAGCCCAAATTCATCCTCAGCACCCATCTGCTATTCGCACCCCATAACAGGATAAGGGGCACCTCTCATCTTCACCGTTTGAATAAAGTTTTGGCGGGAGAATTCTTCACCGCCTGTATAATTCTTTGGATCGATATTTGGACGAGATTCTTGAGGAGTTTGTCCTGGATATTAACTGGCATCAATCTTGTACGACAAAACAGGGTTAGTAATACTTTTTTAATCAAGAAAATAGGAGATAAGCACCAGTTTTGGATAATACTGGAGGATTAGTTTCAGATATCTTATTGATGATTTTGAAGATACCTGGGACCTGAGATGAGAGAATTTTATGTTGTTTGATTATATCTAAATTTAGAAAGAGGATTGGAGACAGTATAGCAGCCGCATGAGATAAAAAGGGAAGATATCCTCTCCTTTTACAAAACAGAGCATTCACGTACGGGAGAGATACTCTGGTTCTGTGGAGATATTTTGGAGAGTTTGCGTGTTCCTACAGCGTGTTGACTCAATCATATGCGTGTACCAGCATGTTTAGAGTGCATCTGCAGCATTTTAACGCATGGGAAGGCAAGAAGGGAAAGAAAATATTTTCTTTACTGCCCGAAGTATGAAGAGATTATTCGGAGTAATGAGGAGATATTCGAAGGCCTGTGTAGTATATATAGAGTGTTGGAGTATCAGAGAAGGGTCACAGAGAGTTTGGGAAGGATTTGGAACATCACAGAGGAGAAACACGATTACCAGAGAAAACTGCTGCTGCTGATGCCATTGAAGAACACGAAGAACATTGACCCACATAAGCAGTCGTTTTCGCTACAGTATTTGCCACTGCTCAGCGACAGTCTTAGAGCTACAGTAACAGTGACACATCCTCTGTATCGTTCTTTGGTTTGCAACAATTATAAGCGTTACAAACCCTGTTTTGAATTATTTCTCCCTTTTCATCATTTGTAAACACCATTTGAGCAATGAAATCAACTTTTGAGCGTGTTCCCAACATGATAATGAGCTAAATCTCACACAACCAAGGCAATGAAGAAGCTATTTACGCATGAATAATTGGTAACTATTTTATTTTCTCTAATTTATAATTTATAATTCACTCAATTACTGCTTTTGCCGAGTTTTAAATTGTTTGCATAATTTTCTTAATTAGTTGTGATTCAATCTGATAGGTTATACTTTGTTTAGTCAATTGATAATCTATGCTTAGGGAATACAATTGATATTTGAGGATTTGTCTGATTATTTGTGTATTAAGAAATAAGGGACTTAAAAGATAATTAGAGATTTGGATTATTTGCCATAATTTATTCATGTGTGATAGTGGAATCAGTGTCTCGGTTATTCCTAATAATCTTGAATTAAGTTTTGTTTGTTTTTAAATTTCATTAAGTCTAAAATCTTTTGCTTTCACAAGTCTCAACAACTTTTTACTACAGCTCAATTTGAAATCACATCAATTTTTGGTGCCGCCGACGCGGGCTTGTCTTTAGGCTAGAGTTTTTAGATTTTTTTTTTAGGTTTGATTTGTTTTTCATTTTCATTTTATTTGTTCTTCTTTACGTTTCTGGGTTTTTGTCTTTTCCTTACAAATTTTGGAATTTGGAGCGAAAGAAAAATTTGCCAAAGCTTTTGGTGAATACTTAAAGATTTGGAGTAAAAGCAAAGCGAAAGGAGCGAAAGAAAAGGAGAATAAAAATTAATTAAAAAAATAAAAGAGAGAGATAGAGACAATTTTTTTTTTTTTTAGAATTTCTTTTAGATTATTTTTTTTTCTTTTGCACTTTATTTTTGGACTTTGGAACTTTATTTTTTTAAACCCTACGGAAGGGTAGTTTAAATATAAATTGTTTGCAGAGAAGGACGACGATTACGATATTGCCTCGGCCCCTCGGGTTCGTACATGACATAGGAGTCGTGGCCCGAGTCGACTTCAGCAGTTCATCCCCCGTCTGGTACGGGAGGTAAGTTTGTCGAAACACTCGCGAATCCCCTGTCAGCGAGTTACTGTATTCCTTCGTTTGCATATATGCTGAGGATTTGAAAACGGCTGCTTTAATTTCCTATAAAGGGCAAGGACTAGCCATACAATATAAGGGTTCGGATTTCATCACCGTTACCTTCTTGCCCGCCTTAGGAAAGAAACCAAACGCGAACCTAAGCCTAAAATTTGACTAGAACGAGACCTATAGGGTAACGAGCTTAATAGGAAAGTCATTCGAAAAATATTGGTTACTCTTTTAAGCATGCTTCAAAGTTCATGATGGTTTCTGCGAGATGAATACGCCGCCTTGTAACGCCGGTGAGGCCTTGGGTATCAAAGCTCCACTGAGCTTCCCTCGTCTCGATTCAACTTACATAAACTCGGATTGATTCCAGAGGGGTTTGCTTAAATTTTAACGAATTCCCTTTCGAAGGATTAGAAGCTGGTCTAGAAACAATCTAAGTGGAGCTATCATGCTTTTTGTTTGCTAGAAATCAATAGGTTTGTTGTGGTGGAGTCATCCTTGTTTGTGTTTGCATAGAACTTCCCTTCCTTTTAGGATTTCTTTCTTTTTCTTTTGTTTTTCTAGTGTATGCCCAAGGTTATTAAAGAGCGGGATTGGAAAAGAAACACTCTAGGTCGTTTGATTCGTGATAAGCCTAGTAGTTCTTCTTCTTGTGAAGGCGGGGAGCTCGAAGACTCTTCTTTTGAGAGCCCTGTTTTTGGAAACTTCAGTTTTGAGAATCTGTCTCTTTGTGAGGAAAATACCCCTAGCACTTCAGCTGTGCCAGCGATGGCAACTTTTAAAGATTACATGTTCCCAACTAGGTCCACCCGAGCTTCGTGCATTAAATTTCCAGCCACTACAGCTAATTTCGAGATAAAACCTAGTATTCTTCAGATGATCCGTATATTCTTAGGGAAAGATGATGAGAACCCTTATTTTCATATTAGGGACTTTGAGGAAATTTGTGGGACAATTAGAACAAAAGACCTTACTGATGAAGATGTTTCCCTTTTCCTTGAGAGATAAAGCCAAGACCTGGCTGAACAACCTACCATCTGAATCCATTGAAACATGGCAGGAACTTATTGCTGCTTTCTATATGAAATTCTACCCTAAGCATAAAACTGCATCTGTTAGGCAGAAAATTAGTGCTAGTGTGCAACAAGAATGAGAGTCTCTTTATAGGTTTTTAGAGAGATTCAATGATCTCATATCCCAGTGTCCTCACCATGGATTTGATAAGATGAAACTAGTAGAGATTATTTATGATGGTTTAGACTATTCAACCAAAGCCATGGTTGAGTCTATGTGCGCTGGTGAGTTCACTAGTAAAAGTGCTGATGATGCTTTTACCTTTTTAGGAGTTTTCGCTGAAAAATCCCAACAGTGGGAGTCTTGTGTTGAACCCCCCAAAAGACTTTTGGTCAATAGAAGTAGCACCAATACGGTAGATACAAGCTTCAGGTCTGATGCTAAGTTTGTTGCTTTGTCTAGAAGGTTAGAAGCTTTGGAATTGAATCATCTTAAACATAGGTCTCTTGTTGAACCTGATGATAGGTTTAGAGCCTCTCAAGTGTCTAGTTGTGGAGTAGAACCCAATAACTCGTTTTGAGAAGGTCAGGTTAGTGAAGAGCAAGCCTATATGTTGTCTATAACAATGCTAGGTTTGAGAACCGTCAGAAGTTTGACCCATACTCAGAGACTTACAACCCTGGTTGGAGAAACCATCCTAATTTTTCTTGGTCTAAGGGTCAGAATCAAGGACAGTCTAGTAATTCTCATCCTCCCCCAGGTGTGAGGAATGTTGTTACATGCAAACGCAAAAAATACTTGAAAAACTGCACATCCAACAGGTATAATTTCGGTGTCTTGGCATTCTCGACATTAGGCGAGTTAGGTGAAGAGACTGTGGCTTTTCTGAAAAGATTGAGTAATTTCCTTCATAGGCATGATGTTAATATCAAAGGGGAAACTATCTCTTCAATAAAATAAGGGCAGTTATACAAAAAGGCATCGGAGCACAGCTTGTCTCAAAGCTTCCGACTAGTTTTTTTTGTAAATATGGTAATTGTAAAAAATAGTGAATAAACATTTTCACCTTAAACTTAGCTAATAATCTTGTAATAACATTATAATTGTAGTTGCCTTTTAATCTCTAACATCGATAACACTAGGGAGTTATGCAGTTACTCCAGCTTACAGCTCGGAAATAAATCATTGGCTACAAGCTCAGCTTGCATAAAAGCGGTCAACCCCATTTAAAGCTAACACTAGCGTATATTTATATTTATTTTTGAAAAAAAAAAGGCTAAAATATATTGATAAGAAAGAAAATTACAACTTGCAAATAGGTATGTAAGTCTGCACCAAAGCAAAAAGAAGTTAAAAGATCAAAACAATGTGAAACTAGTACTTTTATTATTTTATTTGAAGCATAAGTTTTATTTTTGAAGTATTCTGAAACATAAATGATATATTACCAAAAATTGTCGTATCCTGGTTACAGTTTGATCAAGTAAAAAAGAGACCGAATGATCCCATAAAAAGTTTGTCATCCGACTGCTACTCACTTTGAAATTTCTTCCCTATAATTGTGATGAACTGCGCATTACAAAGTTTGGTGTCAGCGTGTGCATAACTGCGTATGCATCAGCTCGACTTTCTTTCTGTTCAAATCCACATTTGAAACAGTGGTTCACAGCAGTTTCGCTTTCACCTAGTCGACTAGTCGCCTAGTCTATTGCATTATAAGGAAAGTGGTGATGAGGCACAACTGTAGTGCATTGATGGCGGGTAGGTACCTAATTCCAAAGTTTTGCACATCATGTGAATTGCTCTCACGCACACCAAAGAATATATCTAGCAAGCAAAAGATACCATCCGCCATAATAATATCAACATGAAATAAATTAAGTAGTATAATGTAAGTTATGCCTTCACCGCATGGAATGGATACACCGCATCAGCATTAGGACACGTTATGGATCAAGCAGAATGAACCCTTTCCAACTAAGCTAACCCAACTTATTATTCAATTGATAGGTAACCCCTCTTTCTGAATAAACTAACACCGATAACAATGTCTTCAATTTTTCGGTGAAAAGTCCTGTGATCTTTTAACTATCCAGAACATCTGTCATCGAAAATCCGCCGCATTTTATACGCGTTTTATGACTACTGGCAGAAAAGTAACGTCTTCATTTTTCGGTGAAAGTACTGTACATTTTTCTCCGTCCAGAACACCGTCATAGAAAATCCACCTATTTTAGTTTAGACATGTTTTCTTAAGAATACGGGCCCAAAAATGGTAGCTTAATGTGCAAGTGTTCACTTGCAAACCAACTTAGAAAGAGGGGAAATTAATCATCCATTATTGCCGAACATTTGAAATGAAAGGAAGTTAAGAAAGTTGGATTTATGTTCTTATACGACAAGAAAGCACTTGATACTTTCAAAAGGAGAAAAAAAAAAAAGAGTGCTTGCTGCATTCCGTTGATAAAGATGAATCTCGGCAGCAATGGCAAAAATGTGAATTACATTGACAACATGTTCGTTTGAAGAAATTGGATTCAGCGGAGGGAATGCACCCAATTCCTTGAACCAAACGGTGCAAATGAGCTTTTTGTAATTAAGAATTTTGATTCTTAGGAATCCAATTCCCTTCAAAATAGTAGAATTCTATTGCACTGGTCCAATAGTGCAACGGAATTGGATTCCAGGGTAAAAACAAAGATAATTGAATTATCTCAACCGAACATGAATTTTTAGGATTTGAATTATATTCCTTGGAATCCAATTCCAAGAATTGGATTACCCTATAATTAAATTCTTAGGTTTTCAATTATCCCAACCAAACCGGCCATGAGTGTTTAGTGTTCCCAAAAACTCTCAAATGGATTAAGGACTTAAATCTATACTTACCACTAACCGCTACCACGAAAAATCCCGAAAAGGGGCCAGACGGGTTTATGGTAGCTCTCTACCATGGAGATTTTCAATGAATAAAAGAGGGCCCGAGCATCTACACTTAGAGTAATGCGACACTTACCACTAACCGCTACCATGAAAAATTCCGAGAGGGGCCACACAGTTTGTGGTGGCCCTCTGCCATTGGAATTATCAACGAGTAAAAGTGTGCCCAAACATCTATTTAAGGTGGGATATTTGTCGCGATTACTAGTCGATAAACCTAGTATTTTTGAAGAAATTATTATAGGAGGGGTTAGTGAGTGTGATTAAGTGTTGTAGTAATAGTAGTGTCTAATTCTATGTGGGAGGGAGGACCAAAACATCGTGATAGATTATCATGAAATCCTTAAAAGTCTGAGACCTTATTCTCTTTGATTTCAAAGAAGGTCGTGTAACGACATGTTGGAAAATTGACGGTAAAACAGGGTGAAAAAAAGAATGTTGTAATAGGGTTCAAGACTCTAATGAAATATTCTTTTTCGACAATTATTCGATCCTTTCCCAATTGAATTGGCGAGTACAAACAGGTCAATGAATATCGCCGTCAGGATACTTGAAGCCCCACAACAGTGTTAGATTCAAAGCTTGTACGACCTTGATCCAACCAAGAACACACTGGTTTTGTTTCTGATGATGCTTGTAAGAAAGAAAACAGAGAGAGTTGAGATGTGTTTTTGAATGAAGACAAGTCTCCTATTTAAAGAGGAAATCACACCCTTTGGAGATGACTCTTCATCTCTACAGGCATCTTTTTAGAGTGAACATGCACGACTCTTCTTTCAATGCGTCCATTGGTGAAACGAGATTTCTGTTCAGTTTTCTAACTGACAATAGAAACCCTAGAACAGAAAAGTTCCAACCGGGTTTGTTGAAAATATCCAACATGACATGGGTCATAAGCTCATAAAATTTGCTGAACATATCCCCTTCATTTTAAAATAATAGGTTGATTTGTGTGCAAATTATTTAGAAAGTGAACGAATAGTATATCAGGTATCTGATGTGGTGGCATGAAAACCCCAAATACATATATTAAGTAACGTTCTGTTTTATGAATATTATATTACAATGACTTATTCCTTTTACAGTTTGGTGGATAATTTAGAGCAAAAGAAATGCAAGGTTGTATGGGAATGGAAGGAGGAATACGGACTAGTTAAATGTACTCTTTATAATTGGGCTCTGCCAACTAAAATCTTGAATGACTATGTTTTAAGTTCGCTTACTTGTGATTGGAATGTTGTGATTGGTAACTGCTAATCACCTTTTTTTTCTTTCTGTTCCGGTAATTGTCACTCTCCGTGTGACAGTCTACATAATAAAATTTACCCTTCTCTTGTCTAAAAGAAAATAAGTAACAATAATAATAATTCCATATCGCAAAAGATCATCCGTTGTGACAATGTCTCTTTCCTGTGGAGGAGATCTTGGTAGCAAATTAGTTACTCTTGCCTGTGGACGAGACGCTTGGTAGCAAATTAGTTAATCCTAATGTAACTACATAAGTGGTGCCAAAAATGCAAAATCTGCCTGCATGGCGCATTTTAATTAGGTAAGCAAACAAAGGAAACAAGTTGTTAGTCCCTTCCCATAAACATAATAACCTTGAATAACTATCCCACTATGGAATATTGGATGGACACCATAACTCTGGATAACGCCATGACAGTTGACGACTAAGACAGAGTCACTAAGATCAAATTTATTGACATAATAAACCGAAGAGCATGAGCAGACATGTCTCCATCTTTTGCCCTTTTTACCAGACTTCAACTGAAAACACCTAACAATTTGAGCCCATTATTTTGTATGTCATATACGATTGGCTCTAAATTACTCTTGGGAAAACCCGTTGGTTGAAGGTATTTGGTATAAAGGGTTTTTACTTTTTACTATCTTTGAAAACATATACTACCTCCGTGGTACTTCCAGTATTTCATTTTAGTTTAAAAATAGACCAAATTGAAAAATGAAAATAACATTTTCCCAGAAACGGAGAGAGTATTTTATTTTTTTGATCGGCAAAGAAAAGATTTTATTGATCAAAAAAAATGGGTATAAAAGGATTATACCACCCTAATCAAAACAAGAAAATAAAAAAGTGCTAAAAACAGGCTAATAACACTTTAAGTAATGTCAAAATAGATAGCACTCCAATTCTCCATCACTTCCTTAGAATCTACCTCCTAAAAATCCTTGAAAACTAAAGCCCAAGTGAACAAAGTATAAATAACTTTATTAGCAACAACAATTACAGAATTATGATTGTCGGAAAAAACTCTACCATTTCTTTCCTTCCATAGACACCATATGATAGCAACTAGGGATGCACAAATGTCGGTTCTGTGCGGTTACATGCCAAACAGTCCACCTAACCGCATATAGGACGGTTTTGAAAAAGAAAACCGTAACCCAACTGTGGTACTGACGGTGCGGTTAAACAACTCTGTTTTTGACCAGTTCCAATCGGTTAAAACCGTATATTCAGGTATTCCTCCTTCAACAATAATTTTTTTATTCCGATCATGATTTGTTAGCTAAACTAGCAAGTTCATTTGCAGCTTCAACAAGATCAGATACACACCCATACAGAGAATTGATAACCAAAAATAATAATGGATACAGGGAATTGATAATTAAAAAGAGAATTGATAACCAAAAATAATAATGGATACAGGGAATTGATAATTAAAAAGAGAATTGATAACCAAAAATAATAATTAATACTGGGAGTTGATAATCAAAAATAATGTATCAATTACTAAAAAACATTGAATTCAAACTACCCATCGTTCAATTACTGACTAACCAAACTGGACAATCGTCAAACCTCAGAATAACGAAAATTTAGGGTTTCAATCTGAACCCCCAATTTGAAATCTAGGGTTCCATTATCCTTATGGTTTGATGATAAATAGATACTTCATACTTATGAAATTGTGATTCTGATTAGTAATAAGAAGATGGTGACTAAGATGAAAAGAAGAAGAAGGTGGAAAGGTTGCTACTGCCTACTTCTCGTGGAGATGGAAATTGTGGTGTTATTGTCTGTAAGAAATGAAGTTGAAGAAGAAAGACGATGGAAAAGAGGCAAAGGCAGCGATAGAGATATTAGGGTTAGGTCTAGTTAGGCTTATAAGTAACTTAGTTGGCGGCTAGGATCTAATTAAATCAATGGACGAAAATGATCGGTTATACGGTGCGATTATTATACGGTTACGGGTAAAACCGTTAACCGATCCGAAGATCTAACGGTTATCAAAATTAAAACCGTCAATATCGGTTCGGTTAGTGCGGTTATCGGCTCGGTTGCGGTTATCGGTTCGGTTCTGTGCAGCCCTAATAGCAACAGACACCAACTTCCAGATTTCAATCTTCACCTTGAAAACATATTTTCATTTTACTAATTTCAGGAAATTGCATATTTATATCTGGATTAAAAATCCATTATGCATCAAGAATATGGCAGCATGCATGTTCATTTCTACAAACGCCTATGCAGGATGTGGCCTAATTTTTAGGGTAGAAACTGCTGAGGAGCAAGATGAGACCGAAGATGGAGCTTTAAAAAAGTGATGCTAAAGAAGTATCTCAGTTGTTGATAGAAAGACATACAAAAACAATATTGACCTTATATCTCAACCTAACTCAAGTCGTTATTATCATCATTCATTGACTTTACCATTGTACTACGATGACATTGACCTCACTGTAATATAGTAAGCAAATTTTTCAAGCAGAGGTAAATTTTTTATTTTGTAAGTTTCATCAAATCAACACTAATTAAACTTGTTTTCTTCTTCCTTATTTTTAAAATATGCTTAAAGCGGAAAAATAGGTTTGATCGTGTGTTTTATGGCAGAATGAATAAATTTTTTTTTTTTTTGATTATACTAATAGATGTTTCAAAGGAAAAAAATTAGTATAAATATTGTTACACTTTGGAATCTTATCAACATGCAGCATGATCACGAAAGGTTAGCATGAGTTGACTGTTGTAACAGAGGTCGGCTATATCCTCAGCACTCCTTGTCAAATTCCCAACATCACCTTTTCTCTTCAAATATCAAATCTTGCTTCAAATCGAAGTTAAAAAGACTAAAAGCCCTAGTCATTTTCCAATTTTGTTATACACTTGTTCGGAGATTTATAATTACATAATGACAACAAAATTATAGATGAAAGATACTCCGTTAAAGACGATAAGATCAAGAAGAGGATAAGCACATAAAATATATGTATATGTCACTATTATAAGCCCCTTATAGAATAAGTGAAAAAGCCAGAACACATCCAAGAGCCTTCCAAACAGGTCCCACCTCTAGGAAAAAAGATTCAAAGGCAGAACAAAAGTATAAACAATTTTATTAAAAGAATAAGTTGAAAGGCCAAAATGAAACCATAACTGTTCAAAAAATAAGTGCTTATTTTTATAGAAATCCACTCGAGTGTGGTCCCACTTTATACCGACCTTGAGATATTCAGTTTAGGTTTTGAAAATTTGAATTTCGTTAAAACACTTGAAGAATCAGTACCCTCCACATTTAAACTTGTGTGCACGTATTTCATCATCAAACATGTGTACATAGGAACATACGTGGAGAGCATGCGGACAAAGTCATCAAAGCATGATGACATGTGCCCACAACCAAGATGCTCATCCCGCCGACATTGGATCATCGCCCGAGCAAATCTAAGGGCAGAAGTTAAAGGATGTTCCGGTAACACGTTGTACTGCGGAGCACCAAATAACTCCCAATGAGTTACTTTATCTCATCCCCAAAAGAAGCCAAGATCAACGATGGAGAGAAGATGTACTGACAGACGCGACAGAGGCAGAGAACACTTGCCTGACACGAGCAGGCGCCTCAACTACCCGCATTAAACACTCTGAGCAGCATACGTGTCGATCAACCCGTGGAACGAACGAGGATGACTCTGCGTGATGAAGTTACGAACGAAGACCCCTGCGTGATGGACACAAAACACAAGAAGATAAGGTTCCAACGGCCTTCAGAGATGGGTCCCACACTCTAACCCTATAAATACCCCCTCTCCATCAAGAGTAAGGGGATCGGAAAAACAGGGGAAGGAGAGAGAGAAAAGATTGTAAGTGTAAGTTAGTCCTTTATAATAGATAGACCAATGTAAACTACAAAGTCACTCGACTATCATTGTAACCATCAAGTACATAGTGAAACAACAACCCCGTGGATGTAGGCCTTAGTGATGAACCACGTAAATCCCGGTCTCATTTACACTTCAGCACTTTATTTTTGTCTAACGCTTCATGAGTTTTACTTTTATGCTTCGTTTTCTTTATCTCCCCTTGCGCAAACGCCACTCGCAGTATTCTTAGATGTGGCTATGATAAACCCGAAGGTTTTGAGCCAAGGAATCAATGCCATTGTATTATCAGCACGAGTTGGTACCTAGAGTTTGAGTATTGTTTGTGAACATATAGATGCCTACGTGATTTACGTGTTCACAATTTGGCGCTAGAAACAGGGACTTCGTCCCGGTAAAAGATTTATCTTATCCTGTGATTTCATAATTAAATTAGCGTAAGATTGCTCTGCTTCATTATCTTTAACAGTATTTATCTTTTATTAACTTTGCCATGTTTAAAAACGCACCCGTCGTCTTCGGTACTACCGACAGTATCGTCGTTTACAGGTTAAAAGATTTATTACTTAGATCCACGGATCTACATTTTTCTAGATCTCGTACGGACCTATCTTTCCGTTGGGATTTCGTAAGTTTTCAAAGGATTTACGTGCAGTTTTAAAAGGGGTTTTCTCGCGTCTCCTCATACTTTCAATGAATCTGCACTTTTAATAAGAATTTAATCCATATACTTTTAACTCATGTTTGAATCAAATGGGCTACCCTAAGAGTTCTCTGTGGCCCTCGGGCAGTTTCTCCCTGTCGTGGAATTAGGAATTTTCGCAAACTAACCCGATCCGCACGGACATTTCTGTTTCCCGCTGTTTGAAATTCCCTTGTGCAGAAAGATGCAAGAAGTAGGAAAATCCAGAGCCACATCGAAGGAAGCACCGAGGACAACCCCAGTCATCACCCGGAGCAAGCAGAAAGGAGACAAAGCCAAAATGACCAGTCAGAAACAGGACACTGCGGAAATCACTTCGCCTATGAATGCTAATTATGTTGCAGCCGCGGCCCTCAGAGCAGCGGCGAAAAAATATAATACGACAGCGGCAGTCCCGAAGACTACGGAAGTCGTGAAAACTCTTGCTACGAATCAATTTCACCAACCAAAAGAAAGAGTGGATGAATCCAGAACGTACCAACACGCGCACCCGCCAACCTTCGGAATGCCATCAACCAATGAGCTGAATCAAACTGTGCAGATGGCTCTAACACCGCAGATGGGCACTCCGCCCGATCTGGGAATGCCAACAATCGAAGCTGAACCTCCCCCGCCTTTAGTACAAACCATAGAAGAAGGCGGCACGGTGGCCGTAATAGCACGAGCTGGGACTCCCAATCAAGGGTCGAACCAATCAGACCGATTGATGGACGAACTTGAAGAATTGAAGAAAAGCCAAAAGGTTTACGCGGATGCTGTGGCTTTGTTGGCCAGAGAAAACCAGGATTTAAAAGACCGGATTGCCTTAAGCACAAAGACGAGCCAACAACTCGATGAAGCAAATTCAAAGGCACCCGAACCAAACCGAGACCTAAGAGTCATCGTAGCGGCCAATGGAAACGCGGCCAGAGGAAGTAGCGCATCCGACCCAGATTATAACGATGGAGAGTCAAGCTATCATGAGCAGAGGAATGTAGGGCACCGCCGCGCGATGGAAGAGCTGCGTGATGAAATGATGGAAGAGATTAGGCAATTAAAAAGTAGACAAGGCGGAGGAAGGTTGGAAGAAGTCATGAGAGAGGCTAACTCCACACCCTTAACTCATCGCCTGGCCAACACACCTATTCCACTCAAATGCCCTGTCCCGACATTCGAATGCTATGACGGATCCAGCGATCCCGCTGCACACATTCGGTATTATAACCGTGTACTGGCTAGATGGAGCCAGAACGACGCAGTACTCTGTAGATACTTCCCATTGAGTCTAAAGGGATCGGCATTGTCTTGGTTTGATAATCTGCCGCCAAACTCCATCCACTCCTACGACCAACTCGCAGAAAAGTTCTTAAGAACTTACATGTACAACAAGGTTGTTAATACTGGAATGGATAAGCTTTTTTCACTGGCAATCGGATATAAGGAAACCACGAGGGAATACACCAACAGATGGCACAAGGTCAGCCAAGCCATAGGAAGTGTGGACCCGGTGGTAAGTATCAACTGCTACAAGTGGGGATTAGACCGAATGAGTCCACTCTTTGTTGATATTCATGGAAGCGTGCCCAAGACAGAGGGGGATCTTCGAATAATTATTGAAAAACACGCTCGTCTTGAAGAAATCCAGCGTGAAAACCCAAGGGCGTACCCACAGAGAACTCACCGTACGAATTCCGCAGAAAAAACCACTGGAACCAAAAGGAGTTGCTCGGTGGAACGACCCCACGAAGATAGGAAAGAACAAAGGGACGAAAGGCGAAAAGACGATCGGAAGTTCAAAGATCAAGTTTACACAAAGCTCAATGCTAGCTATGCTCGGATCCTGCGAGAGGTCAAAGGAAGGGAAAATATGGAATGGCCATGGTCTAAGGGAAAACAACCCCCAAGAACCGAGAAATCCAAAGATTACTGTGAATACCACTGTTTCAACGGGCACCAGACCGAAAAGTGTAAAAACCTCAAAATAATGATCCAGAAACTAATTGATGCGGGCGAGCTCAAACATTACATACGAAAGGATGTCGCAGAGGATAGATCTAAACGAACCAAGCCAGTCCAACTTCCAGAAGGGAACCGCACAATCAACACCATCTCATGTTCTGAAACCGCAGGGCCCTCACTTACAGCACAGATAGGAAAGAGGTTATGGAAGCAGTTCGAGGACCAATGTGAATTGTATAAGATCGATGGGATAGAGGTGGACGAACATGAAGAGTGGATGGACTCACCTATTATCTTCGATGCTGAAGATATCGACGAAGATATGGAAGACCATAACAACCCCTTGGTCCTCACACTACCCGTGGCTGGATGTAACCTTAAAAAGATCCTCATAGACGGGGGGAGCTCAGTGAACGTTCTATTCTACGATGCATTCAAACGAATGAAGATCCATGAAGAACAGATAATGAACTCTTATAACACCATCTACGGATTTAATGGAGCACCCACGAAGCCCTTGTGAGACATCGTGTTGCAGGTTGACGCTGGTGGCAGGTCCGGAAGGGTGTATTAAATGAAGCAATGAAACGGGCCTACAGTAATACCGCAAGTGCACGGTCGTCAGTTGTAGCTCGTGCAAGTACGGGTCGATCCACAGAGATTGGGTGTGTTTCGGAAAAGTGTCTTAGCTAATTGGGTTCCTAGATTTGCTTTAGGCTTAGAAGCCCTTTGGAAGTGTTGGGCTTAATGTACTATTGGGTTTGAATGCCCTTTGAATGAATTGGGCTTAGTGGGTTTGTTAAAAATGAAATGAATTGAGCTTGGGCTCAGTTATCTTTGAAGTGCAAATGGGCTTTGGTTCTAGAAACTGGATTGAGCTTTGGGCTCAACAGTTCAACTATGACTTGGGCTTAACAGTTCACTTGTGAGTTGGGCTTAACAGTCCACTTGTGAGTTGGGCTTAAGACCTTGGACTCAGTTGGCCTTGGAAGGCAGCAGCAGCTGCAGAAAGGCAGCAGCAGCAGAAATGGATTGGCAGCAGCAGTGCAAGAGCCACAGAAGTGGATTGGCAGCAGCAGCTGCAAAGGCTCAGATGCAGGAGGCAACAGCAGCTACAGCAGAAGAAGCTGCAGCAGCAACAGAAGTGGTGCAGCAGAATGGAGCTGCAGCAGGAGAAGAAGTGGCAGCAGCTTGGCAGAGGCAAAAATAAGGGACAAATCAAATTGAACCAAGGCCTAAGGCCAAGGGCAGGGTGGTGATGAAAATAGCAAATGAAAGAAAGAAAACAATAAACAATGGAATGAGTCTAAATATGAAAAAGAACAAAATAAGAACAAAACAGTGAGGACAAGAGGATGAACTCAGCTGATCATGCCAATTCTTCCCTAAAGCAGGTAAAGGTAAAGGTTCAAGCCTGCCTTTTACCTAGGGTGTTTCACCAATGGACAGTTGAATCACAACTAAAGTGTCAATCCTAAGCACTAAATGTCTGACTAAAGCACAATTAGTCAGAGAATTTGACAATATCAACTAGGTATGAGTTGTGGTAATATCACATAGTTTTATCCTAACTACAAAGCATACATGATATGCACTGTGAGAGTAAAATGTGGTTTACCTTGATTCAATTCTATCCTAGAACATTTCACACATCTAAGAATGACATGAACAACATGAGAACATTTACAAGACAAAACAGAATATGCACATTAACAGAGAATATACACAGAACACATTGAAAAATAGTAGCAGAACATGCACATTAACTATAACTAACAGGAGCATTAACACATTATAGATTGAAATTAAAATCAAACTAACAATATTGAGCTAACTAAACATCAAACTATGAAACATCCAGACATTAACACTAACAGTGAACAATTGAAAAATATGCAAATGGTTAAAATTGAAAGTGAAATTAAAATCAAACCTAACCCAAATTGGGTGGAAACTTGGCTAGTCCAAGAACAAGTTTTAACATCTCATACACATCCCCTTTTATACCCAAATTAGCAAATTAGGGTTTACACCCATTTTCCCCAAATCAGAAAATTAGGGCAATTTTAAATTACATAAAATTTACCTACAAACTCCCAAAATTTGCTCGACCCATGCTTCTTGATGTCCCTCTGATGCTCTTCCTGCTCCTATTGTCCCCTAATTTCTAGCTATTTTACTCACCCCAAAACCTAGGGTTTCAGAGGTTGTGAGATGAAGAAAATAGCTAGGCTAGGGTGTTGTCGGGTGTTGGAGATGGTGGTGGCAGTGATGGAACTGGTGGTGGTGAGGGAATGGTTGCGGCAGAGGAGACAGAGGAGGAGGTGGTGTTGCAGAGCTCTGCAATTTTTTTTTGGGAAGAAGGGGAAGAAGAGCTCGGGAGAAGAATGGGAGAAGGGTCTGTTTGTTTGGGGTGGATGGGTTCGGTGCTAGGGTGTGAAGCGGCTGCATCGAGTTCGATATTTGCGAAGCTTAGATGTTGGATCATTAGATCTGAGTGGAATCGAACGGATAGATGGAAGGGTGTGTGAAGAGACCGTCGGATTCTGAGGTGCAACGAAGTTAACGGCACCAGATGGAGTTAGGTGCTGTAGTGTAAGGCGGAGATATCAAACTTTGATGCACAGCAAGGGAGAGACCGTTGGATTCAACTACCATCTAATCTGAAGGCTTGGAATTTCAGCGCTGTGGTGCTTGGCAGAGACTTCCGATTTTGATGCTCTATGAAGGAGCGACCGTCGGATGCTTCTGAGAACTGATCTGATGGCTGAGAACGGAGGCGCTTTTGTGTGTAGAAAATGAGGTTGTGCGCACCATTCTTCGCGGTTTCCTTGCGTAATTTCTCCCGGCTTTTCACTACTTTTCTGCTCTTTTCGCTCCACGACTCATCCGAACTTTATTTATTACCTGAAAATGCAAAATTAATTAATAAAAATATTTATTCTTGAAAACAATGAAAATACAGAATATGGGATAAAATGTAGAATTACTGCACAAAAGATGAGTTAAAATGCCAACAAAAAGGGATAAATATATACAATATTTGGCACTCATCAAATACCCCCAAACCTGAATTTTACTTGTCCTCAAGTAAAAACAAACTAAGGAAATCCTACCTATACCACTGTCGCTGGTCTCTCGAATGCATTTAGCGTATGCACTAAGCCTTTTAAACCACTAAGTGTCCCTAGTGGACGAGTTGAAGTCTCGTGAAGGTTTACCAGAGGTGTGCCTACAAAACCTAAGGACAAAATATAAGCTCATATTCCGTCAAACGTGACATGTGCAAAACAGTAGAAGCTCACAGCAAAATGGAGATGTCAATCTAGCTATCGAAGGCACAATCCTAGCACTGATAACAAAAAAAGACATGTGATAAGAGTGTAAAGTGTATCTACACATGTGTAAAGAAAGATCTGAAGTTATGACTACTAATCACCAAGAGATAGTTTCTCAGGCTAAGAACTGAGGTCGAAATCTAGCTAGCTGTCCGGACTTTACGAGAATTGTGAATGAGTTGGAGGTATTTCACAATTGCTCGCGTTGTACATCAATGGCATACACCCTCCTTGCTTATTACAACGAAACACAAAAGAACTCTTTACATGACTCTTATTTACATTGACAAATCTCTTTTTATTTTTGGAACAAGAGATGATGGAATTGATAAATACTTGAATTTTTTGGTATTTTTCTGATTTTTTTTTTTTTTTTTTTTCTGAATATATACATCGTTTTTTTTTTTTTTTTTTTTTTTTTTTTTTTTTTTTTTTTTTTGAACAAGGAAACACTTTTGATACATAACAAGAAGAAACAAAAAATTACATGACACTTTGCAAGAGGTAGCCCTTTTTGATGCACCCAGTTAAATTCGATGGTTGTCTTTCTTAATGTAACCTCCACCTTCTATCCCAACCAACCAAAGAACAAGCTAGTCCAGTTTCGTTCAGTATTCTAAAGTGATTGGCAATCGTAACTTCCTATCCAACACCTTGAAGATCGAGGCCATACATGTATTGGTAGATCGTGCGCGTGCAAATTTCTTATCACTATGTGAATTGTGCTAGAATCAGGGTGCCTAAATATCTAGACTAAGACTCCTAATAATAATACATATTTGCACAAGAGTCAACATTTCAAGGTAAATGAGCTCCATTTTTTATGATTTTTCATTTTTTAATTTTTTGAATTTTGAGTTTTTTAATTTTTTTGGAATTTTTCACTTTTTTCAAAAAGAAGAAGGAGTTCGTTTTTATAGCATATTATCGTGGTATCTACTCTATACCCCCAAACCTAAACTAAACATTGTCCTCAATGTTTCAAAATATGGAAAGAATTAAAATGCAACATATGGAAAGGGACATGCTGAGTAGAGTAAAAGGAGAGAGAATACCCGATTTCGGCGAAAGCAGAATTAAAACTCCGTTATTCAAGGCAAAAATCCAACATATTTCACCGAGATCATATTGGATTAGCAAAATATATACAAAAGGAACAAAAGGGTTTTTAAAATTTTATCTACTGGATTATATACAAAAAATTCACCATACACTAACAATCTAAAGAGTTGAGGATCAACCCAAAAGACGAAGTGTAGACATTTCAACAGCTTCACACAATAATAACAGGAAAGAAACGCAAGTGAAACTGTGAAACAAAATGAGCTACCCCCAAACCTGGATTTTACAGAAGATATATTTTGAAAACAAAATCGCGCAGTTTCGGGGGTTCATCATGCAAAAGGTCTAGCTCGAAATGAACTGTGCTAGGGACGGGCAAACATGCTATTTCCAACTGTGGTTCCTCAAATGTATTATATTTGGAAGCAAAATAGTCCAAGAGGACTTGGGAAGCACACAGTTCCAAACCTAGGTTGGGCATTCTCAGAGAAATTGGTTTTATATAGGTACAAACCAAATCTAGGTTGGGTGGAAGGCCATCAGATTGTGACTTAGGTAGAAGAATAGGCATATCATTATCAATCAAATCAAAATCTTCTAACTCATCTACACATGTCACATCATGCTCACAATCATCAACACATTGGCAAGTTCACATCAGATCATCAACATCATCAACAAATTTATTCTCATGCATCGGCAAATCAGGAGAAATATCACAATGTGACCTAGGTAGAGAATCAGACACATCAAATATATTTTCATGCATATTAGTGTCTACAGAAGATTCAACTATTCCTATGTCATGCTCATCTTCACAGAATAATTGTACGAATCCCATGTCAATATCAAAATCATATGAATTACAATGAGTATTAGAAAAAACAACATTCATGAAGGTCGAGGGCGAGAAGCCATATGTTATTGAACCAACAGGTTCCACAATATTTTCATGTTCTTCTAACACATCATCATAATCATCATAATCATCATCATGGTAGCATGCATATTGGTCCTCATTAAAAGTGGTGGTGTCGTTAGTCGATTCATGTTCCTCTAAATTAGGTTCATATTCAACATTATTTATATGAATGGGACTAGACACTTCATTAGGGACAACATACATTTCCTCATGAATTTCCTCCTTTTGTAGGTGAAGCAAAATCTGATCAAATATGCCTGAATTCGTGATGTAGATCTATCGAAGTTTTGCTCACTAAGTCTGAAAGCTTCTGTGGTGGAGTCTAAATTCATGGGAGTACAAAATTCTTCATGTTCAAATTGTGGTGATTGGTACATGTGTGCATGGTCATTAGGGTCTAAAAATATTGATCGCAACCCTCAAAGGATTGATTATGGTCCCAATGACTACCATTCTCACAATTCATGGGCATTTCATACTTGGATTTTCTCTTGATGCCTAAAATTATGCAAAATATGACAATGCTCAACAGGGTGGTCTAAACTACCACATGCGGGACATGCATAGATTTCAGGTTGCCTAAGAAAATTAGATGTGACAGATTCCTCATGTGATTGCATTTCTAAAGCTGCGATTCGAGCTTCTAATTGATCCACAAGAGATGATTGTGTGAGTGAGGCACTAGCAAAATGTTCATTTTCACGTTGTGGCGAATGATGCATGTGTGAATAGTCATTAGGGTTCATGTATTGAGGCTCGGGACTTTGAAAATGTCCATAATAATTCCTATAACTATTGACATCATGGTCCGTGGGAGGTTCATAACGTGAAGTTTGTCCATACGCAAGTTCTCTAAGGGATTTATTGTATTCCCCAACTGTAGAAAAGATCTATACATGATTGGGCTCAAAAGCTAAGTAACTATGTTACAAAGCCAAATTTGGTTTTTAAGGGTTTGGATTTTTGGGAAAAATTTGGTTTTTATGGGTAACATTTGGTTTTTGTGGGTTTGAAAAGAAATTTGGTTTTTAATGTTGGGAGCAAGTAAAATTTGGTTTTTGAATGGGAGAAAAGTAAATTTTTTTTTTTCTTTTTTTTTTTTTTTTCTTTTTTTTTAAAAGAAAATAAAATTTGGTTTTTGAATGGGAGCAAGCCCACTGTTTGTTTTGTATCTGCTTTGGCTCCGCTTGGTTGAAAACTTTTGGTGGAACTGAGTCCAAAATCTCGGCCTAGAATTTGGGTACTCGGCCCACTAACGAGTTCAACTAGCGTGATCGGTTACAAGCTCAGCTGGGTTTAAACCCATAGTCCAAAATACAAGTCCAATGAAAGAATTTAAACAAGCCCACAAATTAAACAAATACAAGCCCACAAATAAATTATTACAAACCCAACAGAAAATAAGAGAAGCCCAAAAATTGGCTTTAATATTACAAGCCCACAATTAAAAAAAAATTGGAAGCCCACAATTCAGGTTCTCTTAAATGGGTTACCTTTTAAGCACAGCCCAGCTGCTCTGATATTGTTGCAAAAACCCAGTTGGGTTTTGGTTCTTTTCCTTGGTGGCGTCCCAGCAGAGGAAAAACAGGTTCGGAACAGCAGGTCCAACAGCAAATGAAGTGAAGCAGATGCAGATGCAAATGCTATGCAATGAAATACAAAAATAGCTAAGAAAAACACAGATAAAATTTGGCACCAATCCCCGGCAGCGGCGCCAAAAACTTGGCAGGTCCGGAAGGGTGTATTAAATGAAGCAATGAAACGGGCCTACAGTAATACCGCAAGTGCACGGTCGTCAGTTGTAGCTCGTGCAAGTACGGGTCGATCCACAGAGATTGGGTGTGTTTCGGAAAAGTGTCTTAGCTAATTGGGTTCCTAGATTTGCTTTAGGCTTAGAAGCCCTTTGGAAGTGTTGGGCTTAATGTACTATTGGGTTTGAATGCCCTTTGAATGAATTGGGCTTAGTGGGTTTGTTAAAAATGAAATGAATTGAGCTTGGGCTCAGTTATCTTTGAAGTGCAAATGGGCTTTGGTTCTAGAAACTGGATTGAGCTTTGGGCTCAACAGTTCAACTATGACTTGGGCTTAACAGTTCACTTGTGAGTTGGGCTTAACAGTCCACTTGTGAGTTGGGCTTAAGACCTTGGACTCAGTTGGCCTTGGAAGGCAGCAGCAGCTGCAGAAAGGCAGCAGCAGCAGAAATGGATTGGCAGCAGCAGTGCAAGAGCCACAGAAGTGGATTGGCAGCAGCAGCTGCAAAGGCTCAGATGCAGGAGGCAACAGCAGCTACAGCAGAAGAAGCTGCAGCAGCAACAGAAGTGGTGCAGCAGAATGGAGCTGCAGCAGGAGAAGAAGTGGCAGCAGCTTGGCAGAGGCAAAAATAAGGGACAAATCAAATTGAACCAAGGCCTAAGGCCAAGGGCAGGGTGGTGATGAAAATAGCAAATGAAAGAAAGAAAACAATAAACAATGGAATGAGTCTAAATATGAAAAAGAACAAAATAAGAACAAAACAGTGAGGACAAGAGGATGAACTCAGCTGATCATGCCAATTCTTCCCTAAAGCAGGTAAAGGTAAAGGTTCAAGCCTGCCTTTTACCTAGGGTGTTTCACCAATGGACAGTTGAATCACAACTAAAGTGTCAATCCTAAGCACTAAATGTCTGACTAAAGCACAATTAGTCAGAGAATTTGACAATATCAACTAGGTATGAGTTGTGGTAATATCACATAGTTTTATCCTAACTACAAAGCATACATGATATGCACTGTGAGAGTAAAATGTGGTTTACCTTGATTCAATTCTATCCTAGAACATTTCACACATCTAAGAATGACATGAACAACATGAGAACATTTACAAGACAAAACAGAATATGCACATTAACAGAGAATATACACAGAACACATTGAAAAATAGTAGCAGAACATGCACATTAACTATAACTAACAGGAGCATTAACACATTATAGATTGAAATTAAAATCAAACTAACAATATTGAGCTAACTAAACATCAAACTATGAAACATCCAGACATTAACACTAACAGTGAACAATTGAAAAATATGCAAATGGTTAAAATTGAAAGTGAAATTAAAATCAAACCTAACCCAAATTGGGTGGAAACTTGGCTAGTCCAAGAACAAGTTTTAACATCTCATACACATCCCCTTTTATACCCAAATTAGCAAATTAGGGTTTACACCCATTTTCCCCAAATCAGAAAATTAGGGCAATTTTAAATTACATAAAATTTACCTACAAACTCCCAAAATTTGCTCGACCCATGCTTCTTGATGTCCCTCTGATGCTCTTCCTGCTCCTATTGTCCCCTAATTTCTAGCTATTTTACTCACCCCAAAACCTAGGGTTTCAGAGGTTGTGAGATGAAGAAAATAGCTAGGCTAGGGTGTTGTCGGGTGTTGGAGATGGTGGTGGCAGTGATGGAACTGGTGGTGGTGAGGGAATGGTTGCGGCAGAGGAGACAGAGGAGGAGGTGGTGTTGCAGAGCTCTGCAATTTTTTTTTGGGAAGAAGGGGAAGAAGAGCTCGGGAGAAGAATGGGAGAAGGGTCTGTTTGTTTGGGGTGGATGGGTTCGGTGCTAGGGTGTGAAGCGGCTGCATCGAGTTCGATATTTGCGAAGCTTAGATGTTGGATCATTAGATCTGAGTGGAATCGAACGGATAGATGGAAGGGTGTGTGAAGAGACCGTCGGATTCTGAGGTGCAACGAAGTTAACGGCACCAGATGGAAATCAAGGGAGATCGGGTCTCTGCAAGAGAGTGCCAAGCCACTCAGGATCGCATCAACAACGAACAAGAAAAGCAACACAAAACCCGAAGACTTAAAAATAAAGAAGCTGCGAAAGAGAAGACCATAGACCAGTTCCTCAAGGAAACTACAGGAAGGGATTTGACCAAAGATGATAATGTCCGGAACACGGAGACAAGTACTTCAGCATCCAACGCTGGACAGAAACATACCAAGTAGCAATTAAAGAACGCCCCAGTCCTCGGGGATCCGAAGCCGGTTTTCACGCCAGTAGAGCCCGTAAAAGAAATCAACATAGGAACGGAGGAAAACCCGAAGATGATCAAAGTAGGAACCATAATGGACGAAAAGAGAGAAGATTCCCTGACCAAGTTACTTAAAGAATACACAGATGTATTCGCCTGGAAATTAGGAGATATGCCTGGGATTGACCCAAAAATAATCCAACATGAGCTACGCATCAAACCAGACACTCCACCTTTCAGACAGAAAATAAGAAAAGTCGCGCCGGAATATCATAAGGCAGTGGAAAAAGAACTTCGAAAACTACTAGACGCAGGTTTCATCAAGGAGGTCAAGTACCCTACATGGATCTCCAATATGGTCGTCTTTCCTAAGAAAAATGGGGCGGGTTAGGATATGCATCGATTTCACTAACCTCAACAAAGCATGTCCAAATGATAGCTATCCATTGCCAAGCATAGACCAGCTAGTAGAAGCAGTAAGGGGATATGAAGAACTGTCATTCATGGATGGACATTCTGGCTACAACCAAGTGGCCCTGGAAGAAGAGGATCAGCCACACACAGCGTTCTACACACCACATGGTCTTTATTGCTACACTAGAATGCCTTTCGGACTTCGAAACGCAGGGGCAACATACCAAAGAATGGTCGATGCTATTTTCAGGCCATGGATTGGAAGCACTTTAGAAGTCTACGTTGACGATATGCTCGTCAAAAGCAAGCTGCGCAAAGATCACCACAAGGATCTGAGAGACATCTTCGAAGCAATGAGGAAACACCGCATGAAAGTAAATCCAGAGAAATGTACTTTCGGTGTCACCTCAGGGAAATTCCTCGGGTATTTGGTAACAAAAAGGGGCATCGAGGTAGACCCAGTGAAGATTCAGGCCATAGTAGAAATGCCATCCCCAAAGAATTTAAAAGAAGTTCAGAAGCTCAATGGGTCCATAGCAGCCTTGGGCAGATTTATTGCCCGATCTTCGGACAAATGCAGACATTTCTTCAATATTCTCAAAAAAGGGAGCAAGTTTGAATGGACCGCAGAATGCGAAGAAGCCTTCCAAAAAATCAAAGAACACCTAGCTTCGATTCCGATCCTGCAGAAGCCGGATCCTGATGAGGTTTTGGCATTATACATAGCAGCAACCGAAGACGCAGTCAGCGCAGTGTTGGTCAAAACCAATACGAAGATAGAACAACCTATCTATTACGTCAGTAAGACCCTCAATTCTGCGGAAAGGAACTACACAAAGATCGAACAGCTTATCCTAGCATTGGTATGGGCTACTCAAAAGCTGAGAACCTACTTCCTAACTCACTTCGTCCGGGTCCCATGCAAAGCACCACTGGAAGCAGTCCTCAAAAGCGCGGGAAAAGTGGGCAGAATAGCCAAGTGGAACACCCACCTGGACCAATTCAACATCATTCATGAAATTCAACATTCTCGAAAATCCCAAGTTTTGGCGGATTTCTTAGCAGACCTTCCCCTGGACAACGACGATGAGATTAAGGGAATACCAGAAGCCGAGGAAGAAAGCAAGGATCCAATGGATATCCTCGAACCCTCGAGTCAAAGACAATGGGAAGTCTTCGTCGACGGTTCCAAAAATAAGGAAGGAGCAGGAATAGGCATTGTCATCACCACCCCAACCGGAGAAAGGATTGTACAGGCACTCAGGTTAGAATTCAAAGAGCATACCAACAACATCGTCGAATACGAGGCAGTCGTACATGCCCTCCGAATAATAATAGAGATGGGAGTAGCCGACGTAAGACTAACAAGTGATTCACAGCTTGTCATACGGCAAATAGGGCTCGAGTACAACGTGTACGATGACACCCTCTCAGCTTACATGGCCTTGGTCCAAACATTGGCGTCACAAATTCCGAACATCAAGTTCCGGCACTTATGCAGAAGGGATCTCAGGCACGCAGATGCCCTGGCATATATATCATCCATGCTGAAGGACGAAAGCATCGAAGCTATTAAAATAACAAGGGTATACGAGCCTTCGATTACACCTCAATTCTCCTTCGCTACCAATCAAGATACAGTGGAAGAAAATACCGAAGACCAGGTAGGAGAGGACATCCATAACGATTTCGACGAAGAAGATATCCTGTCAAGAGCAAATCAAGACGAAGACTTCAGCAACGAAGATGATTGGAGAACGGTGATCCATGCGTTTCTCGAAAAGGGAAGTTTACCCGCGGACCATAAACAGGCTAGGAAAATACTCTCCAAAGCAGGAAGATATGATCTTCGGGATGGGGTCCTGTACAAGAAATCCTTCCTCGGACCGTTACTTTGCTTATCTCGAAAAGAGGGGCACCGAATTCTAAATGACATCCATTATGGGGACGCAGGGAATCATAGCGGTATGAGATCACTAGCCGACAAAGCCAAAACGCAAGGATATTACTGGCCCACGATGATACAGGATGCCGCAAGAATGTCCCGACGAAGATGAGAATGTCAGCGTTTCGCCAAAAAGATACACGCGCCAGCAACAATGTTAAATTCTGTAGATAGCCCATGGCCATTCGCAAAATGGGGCATAGATATCGTCGGGCCTTTCATCGAAGGATCAGGGAAAAGACGATTTTTGATAGTAGCCACGGACTACTTCAGTAAATGGGTGGAAGCTAAAGCCTTAGCTAGGATCAGAGACGTGGATGTGTTTACTTTCATATTCCAGAACATCATCTGCAGGTTCGGCATACCAGCAGAAATCGTATCCGATAATGGTAAGCAATTACAAGGGAAAAACATAGACATGCTCTTCGATGCTTTCAAAATAAGGAAGAACAAATCCACCCCTATATACCCTCAAAGCAACGGACAAGCGGAAGCCACCAACAAGACCCTCGCCCTTATCCTCAAAAAACAATTAGACGAACATAAGGGGCGGTGGTGTGAACAGTTACACAATGTGTTATGGGCATACAGGACAACGCGAAGATCTGCCACTGGGGAATCCCCGTTTCTTCTCACTTATGGAGCTGAAGCAGTCATCTACAGAGATACTCATGCCAACCACAAAGACCGAAGCGGGGAGAAAAATCTCACAACAGACATGATGTTAGAGAGATTGGACGACCTAGAAGAAAGAAGGGAAGCAGCATTGCAGAAGATGGAAAATTACCAACGAAGACTTGCAAGGGAGTACAACAAAAAGGTAAAGCTTCGGAATTTTGTAGAGGGGCAGTATGTGTTGAGAACAATCCCACAGTATCAACGAGAGAAGAGATGGGGAAAGTTAGCACCTACGTGGGGAGGACCTTTTATAATACACGATATTGCGGGAAGCGGTTCCTACTACCTTCGTAATCTGAAAGGCGAAGTCCTCCGACATCCTTGGAATGCTAAGTGGCTCAAACCATACTTCCCATAGGGGCAACGCAGCCTTGCAACTGCGTGAAGGGTACCAGAAGAAGAAGGGAGCGTGACCACTCTACATGTTTCTATCTCTGGACGAGGAATTGCAGGCCTCAACCTATCAATCAAACAATCTTTCTATATATCAACTAAACCTATCGACAATATTGGGGAAAGTAGTTAATCTACAATCTCTCAGGGCTCCCCCGTCAGTGTCCATAAGTGTAAGACCAGGGGGAAGGCACCCAGCAGAAAGAGATACCCAACCAATCTTAAGGCAACGGGTCGACGGAATGGGTGTATGTAAATTTTTTAACCCCATATCCTAGAACGTTGCCTCGGCCCCCACCGTCTGGGAATCCTCTGGCCAAGGGTTCGCCAGCGGGGTGACAGGTCTCAAGCCGATCACGAAGGTACCTCCCTTCGGGATCGCACCCAAACACTTCAAATCCTCTTATATTTTTAGGGTCTTTCATCACAATAAAACAACAAACTGATATTGCAGGTATATCAAAAAAATGATCCATTTCATAAAGGTTGGTTACAAAAAGCGACAAGGCCATGGATTGTAAATATACACATCCAAAATTTACAAGGAATACACAGCAAAAATATTCTCTTTTCACCAAAAATTTACAAGGAATCTCAACGGAAGGATAACGATGTTGCGGTCTCTACTTAGAAGGGGCCACCACATCAGCAGGATTGTTCCGAAGAGTTGAAGGGACGCTCCCACCAGACGAGGGTCCCGAAGAGCCAGGCAGGGAAGCAGGCACTGGACGACGTGGATAGCTTTTCACAAGGCCATGCTCGGTCTTAAGGCCAAGCTCAATCTTCTCCAGCATCTTGTTTGTCTCCTCAGCCAATTGACACCGAGCCTTGTGCTTAATAACTATCGTCCGCTGTTGGGCTTGGGATAACAATGAAGACAGACGATTCACTTCTTTAGAAGCTGCACCAACGGCCTCTTCGCGGGACGCCGCCAAACTCTTAAAATGATTAGTCTGTTCTTCCTGCTGCGTTAAGGAAGATTGAGCCTTTTTAAGCTTTTCATTTGCAACGCGGAGTTGTCCCTCGAGCTCTGAAAAAGACAACACAAGGGAGTTAGCACAGTAAAGACACAATCACACTCGATGAAATAGAGTTATACCTTCGACACAAGCCGAAGCCTCTTCATACTCATTAACAACCGCATCTCGCGCTTCATCAAGATGGTCATATTCCGCGGATAATTTCTTATAATCTAGTTGAAGGTTGGTGAGAGTAAATTGACTGGCATCTAATTCTACCTGCTTCATCGAATCCATGTGACGAAGGTGGTCGACCTCTTTGTTTATCTCTGATACCCCCTTGCTCAATCTGTACATACACACTTCAAGATTTCTCTCAGACTCAGCCTGACGAGCTACTTCAGCGCGGGACGCGGCAAGGGCCTTGCTTAGAGCATCGGCTTCGGCACGGGCATTGTCCCTTTCTCTGGCAAGACACACACACACTATCCTTAACTCCTGGAAAAGGGAGGGATCGAGCCTTTTGTAATTCCTCTTCCAGAAGTTGTATCCTAGACTCCAACAAGGAAGTACGCTCATGGGATTCCCGCAAATTCTCACGTGTCCACAACAGTGTACCGTTGAATAAAGCACGGTCATGGTTATACAGATTCTGCATATCAACTATCTGAACATGCCTTGCGCGCCATACCTCAGCCCGAGCGTCCCACTTTTTGGCTTCGCTTTTAATTTTCTCAACAAGCTCTTTGATACGAGATTTCTGCCGTGCCCTTTCATTGCGGAGCCATATCAGCTCGGGGATGCCACCCACTGAAGATAGCGTGGGGAGACTCAGACAGAACACCCTAAGTAATGAAGGAATTATGACACATTGCGAGGGAAAAAGAGGAAAAAGAGCCAAACCTGTGAAAGCTGAAACTTGGCCGCGAGTTTGTTCTAACTCGGCGCGAACGACTGCAAGCTCTGAACGAAGACCAGCCTCCGCTTCACCCAGCTTTTCTTTCTCTTTGAGGTTTTTCTTCAGCTCTTCAATTTCCACCTCAGCCGCAGATAATTCCTTTTCTCTGTGACGAAGCTTAGCCTCGAGCTTCAGAGATTTCGCTTTGAAGAACTGATACAGCACGTGGTTACAATGCTCACTCCTCATCATCTACACATCAAGACGACAAACATTATTTTACCGAAGAATTCGATCGTCACGAAGAAATATGTACGAAAATTTACCTCCAAGACACGCTGCTGAGGAAAGCCATATTGATACCCGTCGGCTATGGCCATCATATCCGCAACGGAAGAAGGAGGCTCAGACACAAGGGTAGCTTCGGGAACACTCAAATTTCTTCCCCAGGCCTCAGATACCCGCGCCTTGGAAGACATTTCCATCATACGACGGGTATACGCATCAGAATCCTTTTCACCAGTAATAACCGGGGCGGGATGAGGGACAAATAGCAGATCCTTTTTCTTGAGCCAATCCATTATGGCGTCCTCACCCTCAGATGTCGGCGAATGAGGAAGATCCGCGGCAGGCGAATCAATCACCGACTTCCCCTTTTCTGATACGGCCCCTTCAGCACAAATGTCGGCACCAACATGCGCACCATGCTCCTCCGCGCCACCATCCTGAACAGCAGCGTCTTCGTTATCAGCAACCCCGAGCACATCCCAATCGTCATTGGGGGAAAGTAGAGAGAAGTCCTCAGGAAAATCGAGGGCATCGTCGAAGAACTCCCCTGTGGAATACATCCGGTCAAAAGAAAACTCTTGAGAAAGGGTGGGGAGAGTATCCGCGGCATCACCAGCAGGGACAGAAATATCACCATTAACACCGCCATCAGCTACCACGGCGTTGTTTCTCCCTTCATCACCATCATGACCCGCACGGACCTCTTCTTCGACATTGAGAGGGGAAGTATCAGTACGTTCCTCCCCATCTGTAATCTCCTCATCCTCAGCAAACTCTTCGTTCACCGGACTGGTAACTTCTTCATGAGCCTCAGCCTCACCCATCACAATGGTAGAAGACTGCTTCGACTTAATCTTTTTCTTCTTCGACACCTGAACCAACACCACAAAAAGAGTTATTTTTCCCCGAACAGTTGAATTTCTAAAGAAGGAAAAGCGCAGCTAGAAACCGCATACCTGGGCAGTCGAGGCACTCCTCGGTGGAAGTATAGCACCAGAACCTTCCTCCTCGTCTCCCTCAACGACGTCAAGGGCATAAGGAAAATTCATACCTGAGAAGTTTAAACGCCAGGGACAGAAATCTCCATAACGAGCAGGAGGAGATTCACGTGGCCTGCTACTCTCAGTAGGACGCCAACCGCGTGGACCGGGAATCCAACCGTACGCCCAAGGACCAACAACTTCGATAACGGTAGCGTGCCACTCGTAGTCATGGTCGCGCTTGATCCTCTCGCGTGCCGGAAAAAGTTTCCGCTGACTAGACCCTTCCGTGCCGGGAACATACTTCAGCTTGGCATCGCTGACCTCATTTAACAGACGAATTTCGCCCCGAGGAGCAGCAAGATTCCGAAGGCTAACACTCCACGGCTTACGGTTCCTACTATTGACGTAATCACCGAAGGAGTTATTGAAATTCTCAGGAGTATACCATTCCTTCTCCGCGGGATTGGGAACGTAACAAGTCATTGTCGTCTCTCCCTTACTCCGCAGATAGCACTCCCTCAGTGCACAGAGATAATTCCACGATAGTTGCGATACAGAACGGTTGTGAGTATTGGTGGAAGAGCCTTCACGACTAGCAAGCACATCATAGTAGAAGGAATCACCTGACTTGCATAACGGCAGCATAAGACCAGCTTCGAATGCTCCAACCGTAGTCAACAAATGAAATTCATCGAACTCATACTTTGAGATAAGCTCATAAGTAATATCATCCTCAGGGGTATAGAAACGAACCTCGAAGGCTTGAAGCTCATGCTTTTCTTTGAATATTTCGAGATCAATATGCTTGAACGTTACTTTTTTCTTGCTGACCGAAACGCTGCGTATCAATGGGGCAGCCTCATCCTCCTCGGCGGGACCGGATGAACCAATGAAAGCCTCGGAAGCCTTTCTCTTCAAAGAAGGATTTTTTGAAGACTCAGCCCTCGGAACACTACCTTTGGTATTCTTCCCTTTAAAAGAACTTATAGGAGGGGGCGGCAGATGACGCTCGGGCTCTACAGAACGTAGTGGAGGAACATCAAAAGCGACAGCACGGGCCGGTGGCTGCGCACTCCTAATATCATCACGAGGACGAGACACCGCGCGATCGACAACTCTTCGAGACCCAGAAAGATTGGTCGAAGGAACCGCTTCCCTAGAAGATGAGTCCTTCGCCCCAGAAGAAACTCGATTTCTACGAACATCATCTTGAGACTCTCTACGCGGAGGAGATCTCGATAGACCAGAACCAGGAGTCTGATAAGGAAGCCGCGGACGGTCAGACATGGCTGCGAAAAGATTAATCATAAACAAGTCAAAAACAAACACTAGGCCATCATAAGATCAAAAAATCCACATAAATAGCAATCCACACACGATAATGCAGAAACCCTAAAATTAGCATACATGCTCGAAACTCCCTAAATCACTACCCTGAAAGGCTCAAGCAAAACAGTGTCCTCCTTGATTTAAGACGAAGAACAGGGGCAAACTAACATGCAAGCATTAAAAGAAGTTCTTCATCACAAACAAGGGACAACAGTAGCAGAAAATTTACAAATCAACATAGCGTAAAACAGTGGAAACAAAGAAAAGAAAAAACTTACCAGCAAAAACAGCAGCAGAAGGAACAAATCAGAAATAAAGAGGAGGCAAGTGTGATTAATGCTAAGGCGGAGAGAATTTAAGGACTGAAGAATGAAGACTGACAGAGAATTTAAATGAAGACTGACAGAGAATTTAAGGGCTGAAGAACAAGGAATGAAGAGCAAGGAATGAAGACGGAGAGAATGAAATTAATTTTTCTCTCTTCCTTAATATACTCGAAAGAAAGAGGAGGAAGTTAAGAGAGGAATGTGAAACGTGCCCATTAAGTGAGCAATTAATGCACGAATAAAGAAACATGCCCAAGTATTTAGGAGAAGTTATTAGGAGAGAGGAAGAATATGTAATGACTATTTTCTTCAATGCTCCCGCTAAACACTCAAGCCCGAAGAAAATGGGCAACTTGTGTGCACATATTTCATCATCAAACACGTGTATATAGGAACATACGTGGAGAGCATGCGGACAAAGTCATCAAAGCATGATGACATGTGCCCACAACCAAGATGCTCATCCCGCCGACGTTGGATCGTCGCCCGAGCAAATCTAAGGGCAGAAGTTAAAGGATGTTCTGGTAACACGCTGTACTGCGGAGCACCAAATAACTCCCAATGAGTTACTTTATCTCATCCCCAAAAGAAGCCAAGATCAACGATGGAGAGAAGATGTACTGACAGACGCGACAGAGGCAGAGAACACTTGCCTGACACGAGCAGGCGCCTCAACTACCCTCATTAAACACTCTGAGCAGCATATGTGTCGATCAACCCGTGGAACGAACGAGGATGACTCTGCGTGATAAAGTTACGAACGAAGACCCCTGCGTGATGGACACAAAACACAAGAAGATAAGGTTCCAACGGCCTTCAGAGATGGGTCCCACACTCTAACCCTATAAATACCCCCTCTCCACCAAGAGTAAGGGGATCGGAAAAACAGGGGAATGAGAGAGAGAAAAGATTGTAAGTGTAAGTTAGTCCTTTATAATAGATAGACCAATGTAAACTACAAAGTCACTCGACTATCATTGTAACCATCAAGTACATAGTGAAACAACAACCCCGTGGATGTAGGCCTTAGTGATGAACCACGTAAATCCCGGTCTCATTTACACTTCAGCACTTTATTTTTGTCTAACGCTTCATGAGTTTTACTTTTATGCTTCGTTTTCTTTATCTCCCCTTGTGCAAACGCCACTCGCAGTATTCTTAGATGAGGCTATGATAAACCCGAAGGTTTTGAGCCAAGAAATCAATGCCATTGTATTATCAGCACGAGTTGGTACCTAGAGTTTGAGTATTGTTTGTGAACATATAGATGCCTACGTGATTTATGTGTTCACAAAACTCTTTACATTGAGATAGCGACAACAAGAAACTGGTCAAAATCAAAGCGGGTTCTACTGCTTTTGAACCAGTCTGGGCCGATATATACATGACAATTGGCAAAATCCTACAAAAATCTCAATGTTGAAAGCGCATCACTAATCTTTTAGGCAAGATGGCAAGTCATGTAATCCAATCGACATTTCAAGATTCCTATACCAGTTTTCCTTTAGCTAGTGCAACACAATTGGTGGCGTTTGTCAATTTTATGGAACAATCAATCACTTCAAGATTTCTATGTTTCTTTCTTTATGCAACACATTTGGCAGTTTTAACAGTTTTTACAGTTCAATCAACTCCTTTAGATTTCTAAGTAATTTTTTCGCTCGCTATTAGCATTAGTCTTTTGGTGACATCAATTTTTCAGTTTCCCAGTGGTTGTATTTTTTTCTTTTTATTTATGAATAAAATCATTGTTTCCATGAGTTGGAAATGGTCTGTAACAAAAGAAATCATTAACTTTTAAGTGTAAAGAATTTCTCAATAATCTCATTGTTTTTCTTTCTCTCATAAATGTTATTGATGAAGTCTCATAAGAGGAGGTCAATCGGTTCCAAGTCAAAGACGAAGCCTCACATCTGTTTCCGTCTAAAGGCTATAATTGTCATTAGAAAATACAAAGGGGTATTTTGGACAATATTTGTCTTATGTTTGGTTCCTTTTAAAGTCGAGAAAGGGAGAGACAAAACGAAAGGAAAGAAGAAATAATAATAGAAGAGAAGGAGAAGGAGAAGGAGAAGAAGAAGAAGAAGAAGATTCATAATCAGCACAAGAAGAAGAAGAAGAAGACCAGAGAAGAAGTAGAAGAAAAGAATGGAAGATAGAGAAACCGTGTTGTTAATTGAAAGTTTAATACAACCATATTCAATACCACAGTGTAGAATTTGTCATGAAGAAGAAGAACTTGGCTGTTCTAAGAAATTAGAAGCTCCGTGTGCTTGTTCTGGTACTTGCAAGGTATTTCTCTATTCATTTTTACATAATTTCATTCAAAAATATAAAGAATTTGAAACACGGGTTTCTTGCCATGTTTTTAATGTTTGAAATTTCTGTTTTTTTTTTTTTTGGTGTTTCAGTATGCTCATAGGGAATGCATACAGAGATGGTGTGATGAGAAGGGTAATATCATCTGTGAAATTTGTCTCCAGGTTTGTAATTCTTATCCTCAAAAGAATACTTTCATTAATTCCTAAACCCTTTCCGGGGGGTTTTCTATTTTTGTCCTGCGTTGGGATTTTGGGTCTTTTGCAATTTAATTTCCTCATCTCTCTTAATTTATTTTTTGTTGTTTTCCATAGAAGAAAATTTCTTTTTTCCTGCAATTTGGTTTTAATCATAATTAAGTGGCGATCATTTTCGTTTGCTGGCTGGGACTAATGCTAATTAAATTGTTATGTTGGCTTTTCCATGGTACAGAAATTTCAACCAGGGTATACAGCACCACCACAACCAGCTAAACCAAATGATATAGCGGTGACAATAAGGTGTGTTTTACGAGTAGTGAACATGTTTGGATTTTTCATGATTTTATTTCAATATATAATTGCTTAGTAACATCCACGTCGCAGTTTGATTAGTATTACAATATTAAACTCGATAACTCTCTTTAAAGTAATGGAGACATCTATAATGTGTTGTTGGAGACTTTTAGTACAGCTTAAGTAGTAATATTTAAACTTGAAGAATTTGAATTCAAACTATTGTTTTTTATTCCTTGTAACAGAGATAGTTTGGAAGTACCAATTCAGAACCAACAGTTACATAACCCTGGATTAATGGCAATTGTGGCGGTTGATGATGAATTATCCGCGTGTTCGACAATTGCTGAAAGAAGTGCTAGCTGTTTTCGGTTTATAGCTATAACTGTAAGTACTCTTGAAAAGGAATTGAATTTTAATACTTTTTGCAAGAAATGTCTTTACTTGTTATGGACATTATGATCCAAGGGATCGGAGGGTTTCTATGTTCAAGGCCTTCTTACAATAGTACGTGAGCTGCATTTCGTGGAGCTGTACATTTTGCAGCTTATCACATTTGTTTCATGAAAAGGAAAATGATACCATCTGACGAGGCCCACAAAGAATGGCACTCACAAGAAATGATGTAAGAAGCTCTCATACATAAAGACCCTCATATCCCTTGTAGTTGTAACTAACTCCACAAGAATGCAACTCACATTGAAAATATGTAAGACGCCAGCATACGTTTGAACCCCTAGCCCATGAAACGAAATTCACAATTACATGAGTGTCGTTATTATTATACTTATAATCTTTACCGAGCAAATACAAAAAAGGAAAAAGAATGTACAGGTATGGTCCATATCGAATTTAGGTTTCCCATTTTGAGAGATAAGATACAAGGGCTTATCAGTTGTCTACTCAAAAAGTATGGTAACCTTGCATGTTGTCACTATGCCTAATGTTGTGTAATGAAAATCTATTTACTTATTTTTGGGATCTCAGTGAGTTAATATTGTCTTCCTAATACATTTTGCAGTTCACGTTTCTTTTGCTTGCGAGGCATCTTCTTGCTGTCCTCACCAGCGAAACAGATGATTATGCATTTACTCTTGTGACAGTAAGTATTAGCAACAAAATCTGATATTGAGCAACAATGCTAGTGTTAGTGGTGTGAGTTAATGTTGATCTTTTGCCTTCCTTTGGTGAATTTTTCAGGTACTAATATTGAGAGCATGTGGAATTCTAATCCCACTGTATATAATGGTTCGTGTAATTGAATCGGTCCAGAACAGATTGCAAGAACTGCACCAAGTAAGTTAATAAGTTGTTAGTTGCTTTCCTTATCCTAAATTTAGGTTGTGATAGTTTTCAATCTGCATTCAATATTTCAATTCGGTTACATTTCTCTTTTCTTGGTGTTGAATTTTGGCACGACTTAATGTTACTACCATTCATAATGGTTATTGGTAATTCTAGCTCCCCCAAAACTGTAAGTTCTGATAGAGGCAAGTAATTATCCTTTTGAAAATTGTGGGTCCTACACAAATACTATGGGACACTAGAAGAGCAATTTGTATGAGGGGTGGTTTTGGTGGAGTTTTACTTGGCAGTTAGTTAAGAAATTTTAAAATTTTATCTCGTTAACTGATTGTGGCTTATTATGGTTTATTTACAGGATGATGACGAGGAATGTAATGAAACCACCTCAATCAGAGAAAGAGATGTTGAAGAAAACGGAACTCAAAATCCGGTAGTCCAAATACAATCGTGATGTTTTTCAATTTTCTTGTACCTCAAAAAGCACTTTGCTTGTGCTTACCCTTTTTTTTCTTTTGCAATATGAAAATTAAAACCCATACCATAAAAGTATAGCCTCTTTCTTCCGTACCCACTTAAATGAGGTCACACATTTGACATTTCACTCCACACCGATGAAATACTGGTCATCAAATCAATGTGATCTTCTCAAGTGTTCAGTTTGAGCGACCCAGTTGTAATTAACACGAGCGAAAGGAGAAACAGCTCATCATTGAACTGCCATAATGGGGGGATGAACTTTGTTTCCATGAAGAATGGAATTCAAGGCTGTACTGTCATGATGTATATGAATACTGTCATATATTTGTAATATAAAGAAAGTGCTAATGAAGTTATGGCCTGATGGTGTTACCATACTTTTTGTTTACTTTCTTTCTCTGTCTTGTTTTGTTTAATGTTGAAGGAACCCAAGTTTATATAACAAGTCCCCTGAAATTTCAATGTCATTCAATGATTCTTTCTTTTTTTCTTGTGATATCCGTTTATCTAGCTATACAATAACATAAATCCGGACGGTAGGACCAAATCAAAAGATTCAAGACACCAAAGTTATACTAGATTATCGTACACATAAGAAAAAGGAAGTCGAGAGTTATCGTGGTTTGGTATCTCCCCTCCTTTAAACGGTCCGCGAGTTATAACCCCAAATGTGTCACTATCCATCCACAAAAAACTCATTAAAATAAAAATAACACAAAAACCCCAAAAAAACAAAAAAAAACACAAAAACCCCAAATTTTAATATTGGTTTCAAAATTTTTTTGAAACCAATATTAAAATTTGGGGTTTTTGTACCAAGTTTTAAAAATTTGGGAGTTTTGTATCAAGTTTGTTTAAGATGGAGTTTTAATGAATCCCACCATCTGAGTGGAATTTTTGTACCACAAGTTTGGTCACCTTAGATTTTTATGACTAGTTTTGATTGATTTACACAAAATACTTAACTGGACGTTATTGACAGCAGTTAAGTGTACGTTACATTCGTGAAGAACCTTAACCAGATTTAGTACGGTTTATCGGATTCTAAAATTTTGAACATATTAGGGTTTTATTCCTGCCGTAGTTTTCTTCTTCTTCTACAACACATCCATGGTTCTTCCTCATGAGATACCAGTCTTTTTCCTCTTTTCCAAACCATGGTTCTTCGCAGTTCGCATGAGAAACTAAAGCAAAAAAGAACTGTCTCTTCCATCGGTGTGAAGAGATTGATGAATACTCCAGAGAGATTTTAGATAAAGGAAGGAAACAGATTTGTTGGTTGAAGGAATTAGTAAAACATTATCATAGTTATCTATTGAAATTCAGGGAGAAGATTCTTTGTGTAGAACTCACCATCTGTTGGTTGAAGATTCTCAAATCACCATAGTTACCTGAGTTAACCCTCGAATCCATCTTCAATTTAACGATCAGATCATGGCATGTTCGATAAATTACAGTAACAGAATTTAAAATTAAAAAGTTACAGTAGCAGAAAAACGGGTGAAGATGATGAAGTTTAGGATATGGGCATCACTATTCCGACCCGTTTACCCACATTCGACCCCCTGCATTTCATCCATATTTAAAAGATTTAAACCCCTTTTAACTAGGGCTGCACATGGGCGGGTATGGGCGGGTATAAGCTAAAACCAACCTCGCACCCACAGACTGCGGGTTTTTTTTTTCATAACCAACCCCGCACCCACAAACAGCGGGCGGGTTTTGTTACCCGCCCGCTACGGGTTGGGCCGGTATGGGTTTAAACGGGTTTAAACCCGCTTTATATTCAAGTATTTAGAGTAACTTCTATTCTCCTTAATTAAGTGAGAAAAAAAACCAAAACCCCCAAAATATTCATATCTAAGAAGTTCATAGATGAAGATTAAGTGTTGAATCTGTTGATTTTTCGATTGTTGTCGATTTCTGGTGAAGATTCGAAGTTGTTGTTGTCGATTTCTGGTGAAGATTTCTGGTAATTGTCGTTCGTAGGTGAAGAAGAAGAACTGAGGAGGAAGAAGAGGAGAGGCCGAACAGAGAGAAGAGTGTAGAAAGTGAATGAGGGTTATCAGTTATCCTATCTACTAGTATTAGGGTTTCATAATGGACGACTAGGATTAGTTTTATCTAATGGTATATAATCTGCGGGTTTTTTGGGCGGGTATGGGCGGGTATTATCTTAAACCAACCTCGCACCCACAGACAGCGGGTTTTTTTTTTCATAACCAACCCCGCACCCACAACGGGCGGGTATGGATTAAAAACCCACGGATTTAGCGGGTACGGGTGGGTTTGGGTATCGTGGGTGGGTCTTGTGCAGCCCTACTTTTAACCTATTTACCCATAACCAAATTTTTAAACCCATTATTTTTAAGACACAAAGATTTAAAAGAACTAAACCCAATTTATAATATTAATTTGGTGTTACATAAAAAGATCTTCTCCTTCTTCTTCTATCCTTCTTCAAGCTCGGCAATTTATACTATTGAAAAAGTCACAATTTTTTCAACTTTCAATAATCAATCAAAAAACAAAAAAATCAATTACAATCCCTAAAATATCAGATACATCCATGTTCCCAATATTTATATATATTTGAGATTTCTAACAAGATTATTAAAAAACCCAATTTTAGGATGAACCCTAATTTCAATTTCGTCACATCGACATAGGGAATCATGAAATCATTGTAATTACGACATACCCATGAAATCATTGTAACTAACTCAGATTTCAAGAGTTTTAGACAATCAAAGAGATTAAGTGGTGGTTATGAGAACTTGATTTATTGGGGGATATCAAGGAACAAAATTAGGTTTGAATCTGCATCTAAGAATGGTGAGAGAGAAAGAAAAAACTAAACAGGAGAGAAAAGTTTAGGGCTGTTTTTTTTTTTTTTTTTTTTAATGTAATAAGAGCATTCTTTAACATCATTACACCCATAGTATTGAAAATCGTACGAGTCACGAGTTGACTCGTACGATTCGTTTCATATTTTTTGATTTCGCTTCAACTCGGTACATTGAAACGAATCTCACGATTCAGTTTAAGATGACAAAATATAAAAGAAATAGGAAAAGTTAGGCGGGAATCACATGATTTATAAAGGGGATACCAGTTCTACTAAGTGTCTATATCGTTTCATATAGGACAAAAAAATCCCACCGATCCTGACCATTGGATCGATAAAATGGTATCAACACTTAGTAGGACTGGTGTCTCCCTTTATAAATTGTGGGGAAACGAACCTCAGATCGTATAGATCGTTCGTAACTACCCTAACCACTATACCATACTGCTTGTTTTGGTTAATTATTGAAAATATTTTAACTTTATCAATAATTAATGCAGTAAATATTTAAAATGAACACATACTTGTGACTTTTTGTCAAATGTTTTCTTAAATCAACTAAGCAAACATACAATTTAAAAATAAATTATGAATCTATGATTCACGAATCAACATACACTTTTCGATTTTAAAAACCTAGATTACACCTGTTACCTCGTTACAATACTAGTTGCTGCAGTGAACATCGAATTTGATGCTTCTAAAAGTAGAAAGATTAGGCTTTGCCAATTATTACGATGTAACGGGGATGTACATGAATCAATGAAGTCCCTCTTTCTAAATCGTTTCCTAGCCATCTATCTCAGCACGTGTAGATGCACACATTTGTTCTTTAACAACGAAAACAATTCTTTTGGCCCATTAGTCTCCAAGCAACAGCTTATAGGTGTAATTTCATTTCGTCTTTTAACGCCCAAATGCTCATTTTTGCCTTTTTGCCTTGACGGATACATATCACATCACATATATTTAACTGGACGTTAGTTTTTTTTTTTCTTTATATTAAAGAATTTGGTAATTTAGAGGGGCGACGCGAAACCGAGCCACACTAAATAAAAAATCCTAAGCAAAAATACATCCAGATAAGGTGAGACGAAGACGAGCCACATCAAATAAAAAATATATCGCGACGGGCTAAGATGAAGCCCCACGATACCAAATCAGAAAATGGGGGTGGATTGTGGAGCCACCCGGTACGTAGCACGGGCACAAAATCTAGTTATTACCTATGTCCCCTTTGAATCTAAAAACTTCATTGATTCTAAAGAACTTGTCACAGGAAAGAAAGAAGTAGACTTATGAACTCTCGGCAAACCCTAGTATAACACTTTCACTATCAAAATTTACTTGGTTTTCCACTCTCAATACTTAACTTGCATGGTTTCTTCTGTGACGCGATTGGTATGTATAGACAACGCGTTCATACATTAGTTGGTAAAAAGGAGTGTAAAAATCTTTTAAAAACTCTTGATCGTTTTAGTCAAAGTTCTGGTCAAATGATAAACTATGAGAAATCAGGGATTTTCTTCAGCAAAAATGCCAAAAATAGAGAAGCCAAGGAGATAATAGATATCCTTAAAGTATTTAGGAGTTCCACTTTTCACACAAAGGTCCAAAATCAGATGTTTCGAATCAATAGTTGAAAATCTTAAAGTTAGACTCCCTGGGTGGATTAGTAAACTCTTATCCCGACAGGAAAGGGAGTCGTGATAAAACATGTGTCATATTCCGTCGCCACTTATCAAATGGCTTGTTTTGCTATTCCTAAAAATATAGCAAAGAAAATGAATTCTCTAAATAGGTTGTTATTTTGGGGTCACAATAATAATAACAATAGAGGGTTTTGCCCAACATCTTGGAAATCTGTCTGCAAGTTAATTTTAGAAGGGGATTAGGTTTTCAACAATTTCGAAAATTTAACATCGCGATGCTATCTCGCCAAGCTTGGATAATGATTAAGAACCCAAACCAACCTTGGAATAAAATTCTAAGAACTAAATACTTCAAAAGAGTATCTCCGCTGGATATCCTAACATCTAATCCAAACAGCTCTTGGTTATGGAAAAGTTTGTTATTCGGCCTAAAAGTGGTTCAACAAATAGGAGTCTGGGAGGTAGGGGACGGAAAAGACATACAACTTTGGTCTCATAATTGGATTCCACTATACGCCCCAAACAACTTAAGTAGAACTGATATTGTCCCCATCATTGATAATACTCTCCGCAAGGTGAGTGACATCATCCAAAATGACTCTAGGGAATGGAACGTCAGATTCATAAACTAGGTCCTTCCTACTCGAGTGGGTCAAAACATTCCGAGCATAAACCTTTTTGATAATATTGTCCAACAAGATAAGTTTGTCCGGCCTTCGACAAATTCTGGAAATCTCACGGTAAAATTAGTCTACACCCACTTAATTAAGGAAAATGATAACAACTCTCAACATAGGAGTAATAATGGGATCTGGAAATGAATCTGGGGTTTAGGTGTGTTACCAAGAGGGCAGGTTTTCATATGGAAATGTTATCGTGAGATATTACCATTCAATGCTACCCTTAGTGCCAGGATACCTTCGATCTTTGGTAGGTGTCCTTTGTGCAACAATGTAAACGAAACACAAGTACATATCATTCTTCTCTGTCCTTTCAGTAAGGCTCTTTGGTTTGGTTTGGGATGTAATATGAGTGGTTTCTTGGGAATGAATACTCATCAGTGGGTAGAATCATGGTTTGCTAGAAACCATTTGACTCCCGTAAAAGATATTGAATGGAAAGAATTTTGTGCAATTGTGTGTTGGTTTATTTGGAAGGCTCGATGCCTCAAAAGTTTTCAGAATAAAATTGTTCACCATATAGATCTATCACACTTATCCATAACCATATCAAAAGCATAAAAACCCCAGCCAATCAGTTAAATTTGAACAAAAACCCTACTCCAAAGCAACTTCAAAACCTGCAGATAAGAGCCTATGTTCCAATTTCCACCATAATAATCTATTGCAGGTATTCTTCCCCGAAAGCAGGTATTCTTCTTCTCATGAAGGATGAAAAGGATCAAATAGAAGGCGCCAAATTGGTCGAAGCAGAAGTGACAGATTTATTGGCAGGCATGTCAATAGGACTGATCGAGGCAATGAAGTGCAACAACAACGGAGAAAGAGGTTTTGCAATGTGGAAGTCGAAGACAAGAAGTTAGGACGACAGTGGATGCAAAAATGGAAAAACCCAAAAAATCTCACCTACAGCAACACTTTAGATGAAGCGATTGATCTATTTCACTATTTTAGAACAATGAATTATAATGCCATAAGGCAAAACTGGTTGCCAAAACTTATTTCTACAGTTGATTTATGTACAGTTATCTCAAACAATGCTAATGTTAATGCTAGAGAAGCCGACATGTGTAATATCGCAGATTTCTCTGCTGAACATATTTTAGCCATGCTTGGATAGCTGCTTTTTATTTAATCCTTTTTCCAAGAAAAAATAAATAAAACATCCTACTTGATAGACCTCACTACGTGGCAATCTTATCTGAATTATACCCCTTCGCGCAAACCTGCTACCATCGGGTGTTCTTCTTTGAGTTTGCTGGGTTTTTTGTTCGGGTATGTTCCGTAGCTTTAGATGTTGGATTCGGCACAAGATGGCTCGCGCCTCCTCCTTTGTCTTCACTCTCCACTTGCTTATGACAAACCTAACCCTGAATGCTTGTCTTTCATATTTAATGCACCATTCCTTGATTCAAACTTATCTGTTGATTCAGTCGTGATGCTTTTTACGTGGTTGATTCTGATGAAAGTTGTGGATATCTCGAAATTCGTGTGGTAACTTTTTAGGCTTTTATTTCATATTACCCCACGTTATATTCTCGTTGCATTCATACTCCGAGATTACTCCACATATTTTATTCCAGATATTTTACTATCACAATTTGCTCCTTTTGTTTTCAGCTTCCCGAAGTATAAGATGGGAAGAAAATTTCGCTCATCAACTCTTTATTGTCGCCACATCCCGAGGAATTTGCGTTTGTAACCGCCATGTAATAACTGCTCCACATATCATTACTTTATAACCTTCTCACCTGCTGCAGCCGGTTAATATTCCTCCCCAAGATTTTGTTTCCTTTATAAAAGAATCTTTCTTTGTATTCAAAATAATTTCATCTCTTCTTATTCTCTTAGTATCACTTTGAAACTCCTCTATCGTTACGGTCTCCCTCCAGAAACGTCGTTTCTTTTATCATTTTTTTCTTTTACTACGAAACCTTCTTTATTTTTCATCATAAACTTCATGTAATGTCTTATCAACTAAGGCATTCTGTTAGAGCATAGCTCGGTTGAACCCACCAAGCGTTGGTATGTCAAGTTTTGGTTGTCATATTTTAGTGAATAAAAACTCAATTAAAGAGTCGCTTGATTATGTACTAGAGACAACTTCGTAGTAAAAGAAAACTTTAATAGAAACTCAATAAAGTTAATTCTGATTTGGTTTTATAGAAATAAGTGATTGTACATACACAATCCGTTTAACAAGGGAATTAAGTTTCTTAGTCTATTTGTTAAACTATTAGGGGGGAAATTGCTTCGGGCAATTGTTTCCTTGATAACACATTTAAACTAAATTACTTAGTAGTTTCGCTTTTAATATTGGTTATCTAAAGTGGTATGTGAAACTTTCGTGCTTAACTCTTATAGGTTGTTTACAAGTCTTTTAGATTTGTAAGATCATTTCGTTTTATCCTTTATTTGCTCGAGCCTTTGTCATTTTATGATAAAAAGGGGGAGAAATATATGGAGTAAAAAAGTGATTTGCAATCACTACAGAAAGGACAATTGTGCTTAAACGTTATATCTAACGAAAGAGTAAAGTATTGACTAAGGGGAGAAACATATCATATTGTTGTTGTAGTATTCTGACTACAAAAAGGGGAATAACAAATATGTTCGGATTGAATATTTACCTAGCTTACCTTGAGGGGGAGTAAAAGCTTTTGTTATATTCAAATGTCAACAACGACATTTATTGATTGAATATATGCAGGTTATTGTGTTGTTGAAACTTGGAATCAAGCGTATGTAAAATGAATTCTTTTGTATTTTGTTTTTCCACATGTAATAAGATTTTTGTCACTAAAATTGGCAAAGGGAGAGATTTTTAGAGCATAACTCGGTTGAACTCACCAAGCGTTAGTATGTCAAGTTTAATTTTCATATTTTAGTGTGTCAAAACTCATATAAAGTCGCTTGTTTATATACTAGAGTCAACTTCGTTTGGGTTAGCCTAGAATGTCTAGGAATGTTGAGACATACAATTATTACTATGAACACCTGAAGAATGTGAAGAAGTAAATAACTACAACGACGACGTCATCCTTCCACTTGGGTTAATAATATTGACTTTAACTATTTCATTCCTAGCGTATCTTTCAAGTCGTGCAATATTGAAAACACAACTGTGAAGGTGTATATATTTTACATATTGTATAATACTCTAGTGATGTAACATGTTCATAATTGTATGATCATAGTATTATGGAATTAGACTATGGAGTATAACGCTTGTCTTTTGAACTTCGTAGATATGACATCAACATAATCTTGTATATAGTATTATGATTATGTGAATGGGTTATGGTGAAGATTTCATCCTAGGAAACAATGTTTTACATTTGTCTAAAGGAAGAACATTCTGGAACTTGTTTCGTGAATCGAAAGAGAAATCATTAGGCTTATTGGCTCGGCTATTCATTGCAAATCCTTGGATGACCAATATGTGTTAGATGGTAGAACCGATCTTAACCTTGGTTATGTATCTTGGTATGACTAATCACAATGCCTGACTTATGATTTGGTATGACTGGTTTTTACAAATTGGTGCAACCGATCCTAAGTAATCACCATGTGATGGTATGATCGATCTTTATAATTGGTTTGACCGATCCTAGTAATTGGTGTGACAGATCACAAATGTTGTGTAATCGATCCTTGTAATTGATAACCGGTCCTGGTAACTGGTTTATTAGATTAAACGGAAGAGCCTTTGCGTATGACTTAATATATCTTTATCTTAAAGAATCAGTAGAGTTGTTACCATACAGATTCGTTGTTCCTTTGTGTTGATGGTGGTTTTTAGTTCAGGGATAAAATTGTAAAACCATGTATTTAATGCGCTATCATTCTGCAAAGAAGCTGAGCCATTTAAGAGCGATGAGTTCCCATGCCTCGTTACTTACATATTTATTGAGCAATTCAGTATATTTATATGAAATTTATCCAGAATGGTGCATGTAGCAACAATCCCAAATATTCTATAAATTTTAACCTCCCGCCTGCGTTATTCATTAATATATGGCTTATTGAGTATTTTCCTATGCCATGTCCCCCAGGCCCCAGTTGAACTCTTAATATTGATATGACATGACAATTAGTGTTCACTCGCAGCTGAGTAGCATGAATTTCTCGAAGTATCAAGATTAAGATCCGCACCAAAGTACTTAGTCATAAGACGCGCTGGCTGTTCTCTGAGAATGAAATTAAAGAATTTTGTACCAACACACATAATTCATCAAATTTGATCGATTTTGTGGCAGCTCGCAAAATTCAAGTTTTAACCTAATTAATTTGCAAAAAAAAATTGGTTTTGCGCCCTGCGCGATATTTCGAACCCTATTGATAGAAACTAATCCTAGGTACACTAGGAAATTGATCCAACATGGAACTGGTAGGAGCGAATCCTACCCAAAATTGGAAATAAGAAAAAGAGGGAACCGTGACTGACTAGGGACGTGGCGGAAAGCGATTGGCCATGCCCCTTGACCGGCCAACTTGCCCCTAACTCGAACTCCCCTTGTCGCCGCTCCTTCCCCTATTTTATTGGCCACTGGCTCTCTTTCCCACCGACTAATCAGATCACTCCAAAAGCGCCACATGCACTTTTAAATAAAGTTGGAAGATTGGTCGACGCACCTAATTCCTTATGGAATCTAATATAGGTTGCCATGTCAGTCTTAAAACTATCACGGACGTACATTTTGTCCAGTCGATTTATCAAGTCTAGCCACTTCTTAACACGGCCAGACAAGCACCATCATGCACACTGGCGAGCCCATTAATGCTTGGGCCAATCGGAATCCTTCCCACTCGCAAGCGGAGCCACCAAACGATTACCCAAAGTGGGTTGGTCGCGTGAGTTATAAAACCTTAGTTTATGCTAGCAGCAGCACATTGCTGCCGCAAAACGATCTTGGTCGCCCAACTTCGCCATCCGAATTGACCGGCCTAGATTCAATCTCAATCAACGAGAGCAAGGTGCGGATACGCTCACCAGCAGCCCGGATATTGTGCTGGTTGGACGAACAAGCTCCCAGAATGTGTTAACACCAAAAACCGTTAGCCAAAAGTAGGTTGGATACACACGACTATTAAGCCCTAAAATTAAATTAACGGCAGTATGTAACTGCCGCAAATCATCTCAGTCGTCCAACTTCGCTAGCCGAATCAACCGGCCTAGATTTAATTTTAGGGGACCAATGAGATGTTGTCGTGATCATCGACCATCCCTCTTTCATAAGGAACAAGCGGCCAATCTGCGGCCTGCCCATATGGCTTCCAAACGATCGCCCAAAGACGTCTTGCCGCACTTCTATAGGAGTCTTAAATAAATTAGCGGCAACCAATAACTGCCTCAAATCATCTCATCCATCCAATTTGGCTACCCAATTTAACCGGTCAAGATCTGACTTGGGCCAACCAATAGGATGTCAAAATGGCTACCAGCCATCCCTCTCCTATAAGGACCGACTGGCCTGCCTTTGGCGTGCGTGAATGGCTCATGGTAGCTTCCCGAAAATGTCCGGTCACGCTTCTTTTAATACATTAATCTCCAAGACTAACTTAAACGAGTTGTATACAATGATGCTCCATGAGCATCGATTATTTTGGATTGCTTACTTAAAAGCGATGCTTTATATGCATCGATTGCAAACGATGTTTTACAAACATCGATTTTCAAAAATAATTTAATTATTTAACCTAAAAACATTACACGCTATTTTTTATGGCAAGTCTCATGACTTAACTTATAACATGTGACCGCCCACTGCCTAACTTGCGAGTGATTGGTCAAAATAATTAGGTCTTGCAAGCAAGAATCACTCAGTAACTTGCTACATATTTTCCACGAAAATACTCGAGACATCAAACATGTCACAAACTAGTGGATGTTCATCAGGGTGTTGGTCTGGCGGTTTACAGCGTGCGGCGTGCAACACGCCCATTATAAGAAAGTGTCAGGAAAGGCGGACAGTTAGTGGCAGCAGAGAAGTAGTGGGTGTAAACCAATCGTTCTTCTCTCATAGCAAGTGTTAGAGCATTGCTCGGTCGAACTCGCATGCGTTGCTATCTCAAGCATGTTTGTCAATGTTAGTGATCAAAACTATAAGTGTTGATTTCTAGTCTATTATAGCTAAGTCTTGGACTAGGATAGAAAGTGTAGTTGAGCTCAAGGACTTCATGGTGATTCATCATACAAGTAGAAGAACTACTCAAGAAATCGGTGGAACTTCTCGACAAAAAGGTATGTGAAGACTTGAACTTATCTATCACTCAAAAGTCTATCTACTCTATATCCTACTCTTTGAGACAAGAAGTCGTATGTTATATATATAGACTTTGATTATACACATTTGGTATTTCGAGCCGAGTATACCTCGCCTATCTATATCTTGAAATTTGTGTTGGTAAGATTTTCGCTTCGATCAAGTTTATCTTTACCATGTGATGAAAGTCATGATATGTTACAATCATCTTGAAAATTGCTTTGACGAGAAATGGTGTAACAACTATATAATGTCCTCTAAGAATGTTTCAATGATTGAAATGAGAGTTTAGATTACATAACCAATGGTGGACATAAGCATTGTTGTGGAAACACATTTATGTATAAGTCATATTCCTTGAACCAAAGTTTGCGAACTTTGTTGATCATGAGAACCAGAAGGATGGCGTGAGCCAAGTCCGCGAACTCAGTCCGCGAACTGCCGAAGTTCTCAAACCCGAGAATTTCTACTAGAGTTTACAAACTACTTGCGTGAAGCTAAGTCCACGAACTCAGTCCCCGAACCGGCGAAGTTCTCATACCCGAGAATTTCTGCTGGAGTTTGTAAACTATGCCCGGGAACTTAAGTCCGCAAACCTAGTCTGCGAACTTGAGAAGGTTATATATCTGAAGATTATTTCTGAACTTAAACTTAAAAAGACTAAGGAATGCAGTTTGCAAATTGTGGCTATAAAAGTTCATAAACCGCTTCAAGTGAATCAAATCATCTTTGCTTCAATTGTGTCTTGTGCAGTACATAAGATTTTCGTGCAATTGAAAAACTCTCTAACTAGTTCATTTGAAGTGATTTGAACTAGTTATGGTGAAGAAGAACATGGTTTATACTAAATGCTCATATGGCTAACCTTTTGGTTAACTATTGTTGAACCAATAAGTGCATACGTTTGGGTACGGTTAACAAACCTAGAAGCGTGCATTGTCAAGTGTGTGTAACAAGCTAAGTTTTCGATTTAACGGTTGAGAAATATTAGCTTGAATCTAAATCAGGTTTTCATCTAGCGGTGAATATTGAATGCTTTGTTACTAAGCTAACATTGATTGCAAACCCTGATTTGAAAGACTATATAAAGGAGACATCTAGTATTGTGCAAAACTAATCCCCACACCTTAGTGTGATACTAGTTTGCGTGATAGAGTCGATTCTCCTTTAACCTTTGTTTTTCTTCTTCTAAAACCAGGTTAACGACTTAAAGACTTCATTGGGATTGTGAATCCAGACCGATACTACTTTTATCGTAGTTGTGTGATCTGATCTTGCATCTTCTATTGTACGAGTACAATCAGATTGATTGGCTTGAGATTGATATCTCCGATAGGCAAGATATAAAAAGTGATCACGAACATCTTCGTCTCATTGTTTGTGATTCCACAATATCTTGTTTCGCTACCATACGATTAATATTTTTGTGAGGTGATTGATAACTCTAGGTTGTTCTTCGGGAAAATAAGACTGGATTATCAATTGGTTCCTATTCACCTTGATTATTATCAAAACAGGGAAGAAAACCTTTAGGGTTTATCTGTGGGAGACAAATTGATCCTTTGATAGACTTGTCTGTGTGAGACAGATTTGTTTATTGTCAAAGCCTGCGATTTTGGGTCGTAGAAACTCTTAGTTATGGGTGAGATCAGCTAAGGGAATCAAGTGCGTAGTATCCTGCTGGGATCAGAGGCGTAGGAGCATAACTTTACCTTGGATCAGTGGGAGATTGATTGTGGTTCAACTACAGTCCAGTCCGAAGTTAGCTTGGAGTAGGCTAGTGTCCGTAGCGGCTTAATACAGTGTGTGTTCAATCTGGACTAGGTCCCGTGGTTTTTGTGCATTTGCGGTTTCCTCGTTAACAAAATTTCTGGTGTATGTGTTATTTCAATTTCCGCATTATATTGTTTTATCTTTATAATTGAAATAATAAAGGTTGTGCGTTAGATCATCAATTAGAGTAATCCAACCTTTGGTTGTTGATTGTCATCGATTGATCCTTGGATATTGGTCTTTGGTACCATCCAAGTTATTCCTTGCATTTGGTTTGAACTCGCAGTTCCTGCTTGAGTAAATAAAATCAAGAGAGAGATATAAACTTGTTGATATACTTTTAATTGATTGAGTCTTGTTGATTCTCTCAAAAGTATTTTCGAGTTTTTCCATACAGATTTCTAAGCGAAATATTGGGTGGTGTTGTTAGACCCCCGCTTTTTCCATTGGTATCAGAGCAGGCAAACACGTTTAAGACCTTACAAGTTTGTGTTTGTAGCGATCTGACTCTATGGACAAGAGTACTATCTTTGATAAACGCGTCGCCAAAAATAAAAGTTTTATCTTGTCAAATTCTATTAAAGAGAAAGTTTCTTCAATCTCGAATATAGATAAACCTTGTGTTCTGACGAGACAGACTAACATCGACATGTGTGATCCCGATTACCCTTCAAAAAAGAGCTTCTCTGGAAATGAACGGGATTCATCTGAAGAGAGTGACTTGATTCTAAATCTTGTTAGAATTTAAGCTGATAGATTTAATCAGTTGAAGCACCATGTCAATACTCTTCTTGGTGTAGTAAGTGATTACAAATCCAAAGGTAATACTGAAGATCAGTCTTCGTGAACGACTCTTGAGGCTAGCCTCAAAAAGGATGCCCTGGAAATTGAACATCTCTTGAGTAAGCTCTCTATTCAAGTATGCTCGAAGTAATCCAATATGCCAAGTACTTCTGACACAACTAAAGATGGTTCATGCTTAGAAGTAAAAACGGAAGCCCCTTCTAGTAAAACGGATGTGCCTGAAGTCACCATCACTCAAAGATGTTGCACATCAAATGGAAAGAAGAAATATTCTAACGATGATATTAAGATTGTACTATCTAATCATTCTGATAATCATAAAGTATGTCTTGTCTGTGAGACAAAGAGTTCTGTTAAACGAAAGGTAACCTCTAGGTTGAAGAAAAACTCCTTGTTTCAACTTCAACACACCTTAGATTTAATTCTTAAAGGTGTAACTGACATTCGTATGACTAAACCAATTGGTTTTCGTACCTACCATGTGTATGTTACCAGTAAAGTCAGTTCAAGGAGTTCCTCGAACACTCAAGAACAAAACAGACGTCTTAATAAACATGGTCTATAGGAAGATCGTGTCATGGTATCTGGAAATAACGCTGTCCCTGATGAGAAAGGAAGTTCAGAAGAAAGAAGAAAAATTGATGAAATGAGAAATAATCTGAAAGAGATAATTAAAGGGTATAAAGAATTCGTCAACTGGTTGTTTTCCTCCTCAAACCAAGATTCTTATGGTAAGAACTCAAACAATGTCTCGTATTTTGATGACATTAAGTTTTATGATAATTTCTCACATAAAAAGGGATCCCTCTCTAGATTAAGGAGGAAAAAGAGACTTGACCATAAACACAAATCTCTTGATGAGCTCGTAGCTCATACTTGTGCTTATTAATCACAAGGTTTGAAGAGCTTACTCATAAAAACCTTGTTGAGTAAGATGTGTTAATAATCAGGTATACTTTTGGAATCTGCGTCTGTTGAGTTGAGTTATCTTCTTATCGTCCATAGCTCAACTTTTTGTTGTGCTAAAAGTATTGTTGTGTCTAAATTTGCTTCTATTTTTCTTTAGGAAGTCCTCGTTTGAGTCTTGTTTCTTGCTACAACTATGCTCAAATTGCTTTCCTGAGTTATGGAATTTTTTTTAGTCTTCTGTTGCAAAAGTCCCTTTTGGGCTTTTTTTTGGGGGGGTCATGTTGTACTCGAACGGACACCCGTGTTCTGGGACGAGTCAACTGTTTAAGAAAACCCTAGAATTATTTCCCTAAAAGACCCTTAAATATCAACCCATTGGGTTACGAAAGTCACGTAGGCATACTCTAGGTTGGTTTCTGGGTTGTCAAGAATGTCTTCTTCTTCATCTTGCTATGGTGTTTTTGCAAGAGGATTCCTTGACAAAGTTTGTGATGTGGAGTCCAAGAAGAAAAGAACCCTTGTAGATGAAGATCATCCTAATGCTTCATGTTATTTTGCCTATGTTCATGAGGATGCTGAAAAGGATGATATGATCTCTGCTGAAGTTATTCATGACTTTCTTAAGTACTTTGGGGAAGCAAAACAAGAGCTCATTGTTACTCTGAAAAATCTTGATGCATTGAAAACTGAGTTGGAAAAGGTTACTGTTGACCTTGGTCTCATAAAATCGTACATCAATTATCTTCACAAAGAGAATCACCTCTCTGATGTTGCAATGAATGTTGTTGATCACAAGCTAAAAGACCCTTTGTCTCGTGAGGATTCTGAACCGTCCACATGATCTTAGTTCGTGTTCGGGATAGTACTGGAGTCTGTTTTTAGCTTGCTTTTTTGTTTCCTAGTATGTCTTCTTTTTGGTTTAGTTGGAAGAATAACTAGTGCTTTGAATAGCAATGATTGTGACTACACATAGCTATTATGTTTCATCTTCTTGTGTTTTTTTTTTTAGGTTTATTGGTTTAAATTCTAAAAATTATTTCGAGGATGATGTTTTGCAGTATTAGTCTTTATGATTTGATATCTTGCAATTTGTTATGGGATATTGGTGTTTACGTCCGTGAACTATATTTGTCCCATACTTTGTAAAAAGTAAAGTCGTTTGTGATCGGTATTCACGTACTGATAAAAGAATGAATAGACTTTTGACAAATACAAAAGTTAAGCCTATATTGTCAAACATTTGATGGAAGATAGGTTAAAATCTTTTGTTTTCAAGGATTATGTCTACTAATTGTCGTTATGCAAATAGTGATTGAAGATAGAATGAATCCTTGTGTATTCCGCAGTATTGATCATCCCTGATCCATATTTTTATGCATTACTATGAGGCTCCGTAATGTATCTTATGTTGAGCACTATACAACCAAGTTGATCTTTTAGCTTAGTTGGTGTTCCGTGAGATATGTTATGTCGAGCATATTGAAATAAATTAATCATCTTGCTTGATTATTTAGTTATTTCTCCGTAAGTTTTCTTATGTCGAGCATAATCAATTGAATTAATCACCTCTTGTGTTTAATTTGATTGTGTATTCCGATTAAATTAATCATGGGTTTACTTGTGATTAATTTGATTGAGTTCTTTGGATATAGAAAATCGTTCTCATGGTTTTTGGTGTCCAATAAAATCCTTCTTTTCTTTTGAAATTAAGGTCGCTCTTGTTGTTCTTTCGGGAATGACATCTAACAGGGGAGAGTTATTTTGAACTTGTGCTTAATCTTCATATCTTGAGGGGTGTGCGGCTGTGGAATTTTAGAGGGGTTATCTTGTATCTTTAAACTCCTTGATGAATGCATTTAGCTTCGGCTTTATGATTGCATCTAAATAAGTTGGTATGTATTTTTTTCCTTTTGTCATGAAATGTCTCTCTCAGAAATTTCATTATGATCCCATTCTTGTACCTTTGCCAATTTTATTGACAAAAAGGGGGAGAATTAATATGTAATACATACTACAAATACATATGGTTTTCGGATCATTATGTAAGGGGGAGTAGTTTCCATGTGAGATGGAGTATTGACTAAGGGGGAGTGATACATATCACCATAGTATTATTGTTGAAGTTGTGATACAATTGAACTTTGACGCTGTGTAATAATACTATGACACTATATAACAATGATCGAGAAATATGTTTTCTCATTGTTATAGCTACGGATCTTCAACAGAGGTGATGCTAAACTTACAACCTTTGAGATCATTGGAGTACTTGGAAGTGACAAAGATTTCGAGGAATGTTGAAGATTAGACATGTGGAATAGGAGCTACTAAAGTTTCTTTATCTTTTTTGTATCCCATATGTATTGATAGTTTTGTCACTAAAATTGACAAAGGGGGAGATTGTTAGAGCATTGCTCGGTCGAACTCGCATGCGTTGCTATCTCAAGCATGTTTGTCAATGTTAGTGATCGAAACTATAAGTCTGGATTTCTAGTCTATTATAACTAAGTCTCGGACTAGGATGGAAAGTGTAGTTGAGATCAAGGACTTCATGGCGATTCATCATACAAGAAGAAGAACTACTCAAGGAACCGGTGTAACTTCTCGATAAAAAGGTATGTGAATACTTGAACTTATCTATCACTCAAAAGTCTATCTACTCTATCTCCTACTCTTTGAGACAAGAAGTCGTATGCTATATATATAGACTTTGATTATACACATTTGGTATTTCGAGCCGAGTATACCTCGCCTATCTATATCTTGAAATTTGTGTTGGTAAGCTTTTCTCTTCGATCAAGTTTATCTTTACCATGTGACGAAAGTCATGATATGTTTCAATCATCTTGAAAATTGCTTTGACGAGAAATGGTGTAGCAACTATATAACGTCCTCTAAGAATGTTTCAATGATTGAAATGAGAGTTTATATTACATACCAATGGTGGACATAAGCATTGTTGTGGAAACACATTTATGTATAAGTCCTATTCCTTGAACCAAAGTTTGCGAACTTTATCCGCGAACTCAGTCCGCGAACTGCCGAAGTTCTCAAACCAGAGAATTTCTGCTAGAGTTGACAAACTACTTGCGTGAAGCTAAGTCCGCGTACCCAGCCCGCGAACCAGCGAAGTTATCATACCGAGAATTTCTACTGGAGTTTGTAAACTCTGCCCCTGGTAACTTAAATCCGCGAACCTAGTCTGCGAACTTGATAAGGTTATATATCTGAAGATGATTTCTGAACTTAAACTTTAAAAGACTAAGGAATGCGGTTTGCAAAACGTGGCTATAAAAGTTCATGAACCGATTCAAGTGAATCAAATCATCTTTGCTTCAATTGTGTCTTGTGTAGTACATAATATTTTGTTGCAATTGAACAACTCTCTAACTAGTTCATTTGAAGTCATTTGAACTAGTTATGGTGAAGAATAACATGGTTGATATGAAATGCTCATATGGCTAACCTTTTGGTTAACTATTGTTGAACCAACGAGTGCATACGTTTGGGTACGGTTAACAAACCTAGAAGCGTTCATTGTCAAGTGTGTGTAACAAACTAAGTTTTCGATCTAACGGTTGAGAAATATTAGCTTGAATCTAAATCAGGTTTTCATCTAATGGTGAATATTGAATGCTTTGTTACTAAGCTAACATTGATTGCAAACCCTGATTTGAAAGACTATATAAAGAAGACATCTATTACTATGCAAAACTAATCCCCACACCTTATGTGTGATACTAGTTTGCGTGCTAGAGTCGATTCTCCTTTAACCTTTGGTTTTCTTATTCTAAAACCAGGTTAAGGACTTAAAGACTTCATTGGGATTGTGAAGCCAGACCGATACTACTTTTATCGTAGTTGTGTGATCTGCTCTTGCATCTTATATCGTACGAGTACAATCATATTGATTGGCTTGATATTGATATCTCTGATAGGCAAGATATAAAAAGTAATCACAAACATCTTCGTCTCATTGTTTGTGATTCCGCAACATCTTGTTTCGGTACCATACGATTAAGATTTTTGTGAGGTGATTGATAACTCTAGATTGTTCTTCGGGATTATAAGACCGGATTATCAATTGGTTCCTGTTCACCTTGATTATTATTAAAAGACGGAAAAAAACTTTAGGATTTATCTGTGGGAGACAGATTGATCCTTTGATAGACTTGTCTGTGTGAGACAGATTTATTTATTGTCAAAGCCTGCGATTTTGGTTCGTAGCAACTCTTAGTTGTGGGTGAGATCATCTAAGGGAATCAAGTGCGTAGTATCCTGCTGGGATCAGAGGCGTATGAACATAATTGTACCTTGGATCAGTGGGATATTGATTGGGGTTCAACTACAGTCCAGTCCGAAGTCATCTTGGAGTAGGCTAGTGTCTGTAGCGGCTTAATACAATGTGTGTTCAATCTGGACTAGGTTCCGGGGTTTTTCTGCATTTGCGGTTTCCTCGTTAACAAAATTTCTGATGTCTGTGTTATTTCGATTTCCGCATTATATTGTTTTATCTTTATAATTGAAATAATACAGGTTGTGCGTTAGATCATCAATTAGAGTAATCCAACCTTTGGTTGTTGATTGTCATTGATTGATCCTTGGATATTGGTCTTTGGTACCATCCAAGTTATTCCTTGCATTTGGTTAGAACTTGCAGTTCCTGCTTGAGTAAATAAAATCAAGAGAGAGATATAAACTCTTTGATATACTTTTAATCGATTGAGTCTTGTTGATTCTATTAAAAGTATATTCGAGTTTGTCCATACAGATTGCTAAGCGAAATATTGGGTGGTGTTGTTAGACCCCCGCTTTTTCAGCAAGACGTGGTTTTCAACATTTTACACGATCCCAACTTCTCCATCACTCAACTACTTCCACTTTTTATGAGATCAGGGTGCGTTCAACTATGACTTATATAATTAGGTTTTCAACCTATTTCAACCGGGGACAGTTTTTGGTTATCAACACGAGTATCCAGAGAAACACCAAAGAACTTATAGCTTGCATTCCGCAAGCAAGCTCCACATTCTGATACAAGTCATAAAACAACCACACCTTCAGAGTTAATCATTCTGATCTCAACACCTTTTTCGCTTCCCTCCCAAAGATCAACCCTTCTCCTTCATTTTGTGACTGAAGCAAGGCTGGAACGACCATTTCTTGGTTTAGGCCAGAATTGTACAGATTGATCTCTCGAATCTAAAGTACTCCCGTGCAGTGCATTTGTTTAGGGTTTAGATTCGTTTCTCGGCAGCACACCAAAATTTACCATTTCCAGCAGAATCAGTTTTTACCCCAAAACAACTGGCGACAGCAGTGGGAGATTAATCTCTCGGTTGCAAGATCAATTTTCAATTTCCTTCTAATTTTCGCAAATTCAAGATGGTGGATCTTAGGTCTGGGTCAGTTACCAATCTCGATGCCGCTGGCGCTGATAATACTCATGGCACCACTGTTTCTATTGCTAACACCAATGAATCGCCTGCTAGCACAGTCAACGTATCTCATGGTGTTACATCCTCTAACACCAAAACCAGCGGCACCGGAAATATCACCTCTGGCGTGACACCACCTATCACCAGAGCCATAGCCGCTGCTACCCCTAATATTTCTTGGAGTGTGACACCTCCAATCGTCACCAGAGCTGTTACCACTACTTCGTCAGGATGGGAGACTGGAGGAGCCATAGGAAACCAACCTCTTATTACCATTGTCGATTTGATGGAGAGACAGGAAGTTCTTTCCAAAGCTCTGACAGACATGGCTATAACTCAGAAGGAGGTACTCATTTTTCTCAAGACGCTGACGGAAGATTACCACCAGAGCCACGCCAACCTCAAATGGAGCATACAAGGAACACTTTCATGACTCCTAGCGCAAGTAGTTCAACAGGGCGTATCTTTATGGATGAAGAGGTTAGTGTAGCCTCGGAACGACCATCAAAAAGGAAACAACAATCCAACTTCATCATGCGAGAGGACCTGGAACGAATTCTCCAAAATCGAGGCAGGTAAAATCCAGTTGCCATTCATCAGCACCAACCTCCTTATCCTCCTGACGTGCAAAGAGTTCCTCTTCCAAGAGGATATGCTTCTTCCCAGCTCTCCCTTTATGAAGGTACTGTTAACGCTCGTGAACACATCTCTCGTTTTTTGGAATCACTAGGGGAGCATGAATATAACCATGTCCTCCGCCTGAAAAAATTCTCAAAATCACTCACTGGGAGGGCGTACACCTGGTATAATAACATTGCAGCGAACAACATAGAAAATTGGTCTGAAATGGTTACCGCTTTCTACAAGAAATATTTCTTTGCGTCTGAGGAAATCACCTTGTCAGACTTGGGAAGGATGTTTCAGCGAAACAATGAACATCCAAATGATTATGTCAAAAGATTCAGGATTCAAGTGCTAGATTGTCATGACCCAAATGTGACAGAACATCAATTGGTGGAGTTGTGCATTAATGGCATGGTACCTGTCTACCGCGCTTTACTGGAAAACCTGCGCTTCCAGACATTCTCTGAACTTCATGAGGCTGCTAAACGGTTGGCCATAACAGCACCAGCCTTACTGGAAAGAACCAAGCCTGCCAGGAATGAAGATGCACGTGAGATTCGAGGGAACAGACGTCTCATCAACAAACAATACAATACTCAACCCTATGTAAGTGTAGTGAGTGAAGGAGGAAAGAGAAAAGATCCAGCTACATAACAACAACCCAAACGTGCGGCACCAGCGCAGCAGACCCGGAAGGCTACGACTAAGACACCTGCACATCAACAAGAAACTGGAGAGGTTACTCTAACCTTCCCGTTTCCAATTGAAGAGGTAATCGAGCTCCTAAAATCATGGATTCAAGATGACGCCATCAAGCTACCTCCTCTCAGAAGTCCACCAACTGAAGAAGAAACGGAAAATCCCAAAGATTGTCGTTACCATAGGTTCGTCAATCACCCAACCAGTGACTGCAAAAAATTGAAACGCATTTTCAAAGAGAATGTGGATGCAGGCGAACTTCAATTAGGCACTGAAGGAGTTCACAGAGATCCCCTTCCTGTCAGGAGCTGCATGATTTCTGGGGACTCCGTCCATAAAGTTGTACACTCTATGATGGAGCATTTATGTGAGATTCTGTATTTCTCCAAGGCGTAGCGTCAAGACATATTTGCATCCCTCAACCGCGGTGTATCAGGAAAGCAGCTGTCTCCAGTTAGGGAAGTCGCTCCCAAACCCCAATCTCTCCTGGAAAGCACGACTAATAGATGCAACTGGGACTCCTAACCATCGCTCACTTGAAGGATGTCGAGTTTGATTGCACACTGATTGACGCGGCCTCTGATTTCAACATTTTCGCCGTCAAGACTCTGAGAGCTGCGAAGATTTCAAAGCAGGAAGTTGTTCACTACCCAACCATAATAAAAAACTCATAAGGAGAATCCAGAGACGCTTATGGGTACATCAATCTCGAAATATCGGTGGGAGATGCTCTAACACATGCCAAATTTCATGTGGTTAAAGGGTACCCAAATTATGATATGGTCTTGGGGCGCTCATGGATACACGACAACGAGGAAAAGCTAGGAGTATGTCCTTTTCCAGTGTCTATACCTGAAAGGGTCTCCAACAAGCCATCCAATCCTGAGGACTATTTGTTGTTGTATCAACAACTCGCGAATGTAACGCAGCTGCCTGAAGAGAGTGCATCAGCATTTGTTCGTAGATTCCGGACACAAGTAAGTCTTATTGAACAACCCTTTTTGCAACCAGCCACTCCCCCTTCCGCCAAGGCTTGGGGACTCGATCCGATTATCAACCCAGCACTAGGAGATGTGAGTGGTATGCTGGTCCTTTCAAGTATTTAGTCAAGAGTTCAGAAGTTGTCTCGGTCATAGATAAGGAATCTAATAATCAAGTAACGACGCAACACCCAAACCCATTTCAAGTTGGGTATATGGTAGTAAGGATTACTACTCAACCTACTTCGCCCGATTCCACGGAAGGAAAATATGAGCCGTATCTGGTAACAGAAGTTATATTAGGAGGCTACTGTAAGCTCATCAATACTGACAAGATAGAAGGCATAGTAATGCACGCCAAGTGGTTCAAACCTAAATCATGTCGTCTTTTCCCTAGAGTTTCCTTTAGCATTTCCCTTTTCATGCAATATTTGTAATTCCTTCAAAATGATTGCACCGGCTTGCATTCATAATTAGGGTTTCAGTTTATCAGTTAATCGAAGTATTATTTCTTTTCATTGCCCGGGATCATTTCAAAACAAAACCTCAAATAAACTCAAAGCACTCAAAACACAATTACCTACTAGCTCAAAGCCAGGAAATCGAAGCATCTCTTAAGAACATACTCAAAAGAAGAATACGCAAAGAAAAAAAGGAAGGGAAAAATATTCAAGAGAAATTTTCCAACAGCGGTACATCCCTTTTAGAGAAGACGTCTTGCATGCCCTGAAGAGCAGCCTGCTTCAAATTCTTCATCAGAAACGACATCCATGCTCATACATACCTAGTTGGCACGCCGCAAATCTTCGAGAAGCATGTAATTTGCAAGGAAAAATCAAACATAAGGTTGGTCGAATCTTTAGCCATTATTGTTGTTTCCCCTATTTCGAGTTGTCGTTGCTAGCGTAGCGTGTTGAGATATTATTGTGGAAGTGGTATTCTTTCCCATGAGAAGGAAAACACGACTTGATGACCAGCACTATTTGTGTGCCGTCTTCCCATCTGCCATGTCGTATCGCCTCAGAAGAATGGAAATAACTCGTTTTTCGCAATCAATGTACTAATCGTGGCATTCAAGGACTGAATATGAGGCTCTGCCATAACTCTACCATAACTCTACCAAAGGATGCGGCGTCTAAAGTTCCAAGGTATTACGATATTTTTTCTGAGGATTTGGTTTTCTCAGTAGGGAGATTTCGTTCATTCATCCAATTGGAAACATAAAATTATCAAAGCAACATGAACAAAAGACTGTTATTCAGTGAATCCCTGGCTCCAGCGACATAAATAAAATCTACTGAATATCAAAAGGCATCTATAAGCTACTAAAGGATGCTTATCTACGAATGGGAATAACAAAGTGGGAAATCTCCAGAAGCCTCTTCAACATTCTCTCCAGAAGCCACTTCAATGTCCTCTCCAGAAGTCGAAGCCGCTTTAACGTTCTCTCCAAAATCCGCTTCAATGTTCTCTCCAGAAGCCAAAGCCGCTTTAACGTTCTCTCCAAAAGCCGCTTCAACCTCCCTTACAGAAGCTACTTCAACCTCTTCCTTGGAAGCCACATAAACATCTTTTTCAGAGGACGCTCCTATACACTCTTCGGAAACTGCTCCGACATCCTTTTCAGAAACTGCTCAACAGCCTTTTGTGGGTGCTCCGATTCTTCCACATAAGAGTCGCGAATTATAACGCCATTATGGATAGGGTAATCATGTTTATTTTCACCTGGAGAATACTCATGCTAAATCCTCCGCCGCTTTAGCCGAGCCGCAAATCTTTCATCCCTAGCGTTCGCTGGGTGAGACGTTTCATAGAGCCTCCACTTTTCTTCCATGCTAACCGAAGCCAGGAAAGATTGAACAATCCCTCGCATGATGCCCAGATTTGAAAGGGACATGCCCTGTATAGATCGCCCAGCTTCATGAAACGGACGATCAATCTTATCCAATACCTCTTCGGATGCGATTATCCTAGGATTGTCAACTTCAAAATCCTTCACTGGGGAGTTGGAAGAATGATCACCACCAGGAGTTCCCATCATACACTACAGAAAAGTATATACAAGAGAACACGAAACGCATACCTGGAAGAAGGAAAAGTGCATATCTGTGATTATAGATGTGAAAAGAAGGGTTCAAGTGCTTGCTTTTATATTCAGCAAGTCGACAAGATCCAAGAAAAGAAAGGACTCTCTATCTGCGAAGAATAGAGGCTTTAGATGCGGGATATCAACCGACTATATGCTCATCCATCTGGAACTGATCGGCGTGTACTAAGGGAATGATTAATACAGGCTTCGATACTTCATTAGACGTATCTTGATCAAAGACCCAGCTGGCCTATATCCCGATAACGTCTGTTTAAACTTTCCTCGTGAATTTTATCTGTCACCATCTAGTTCTTACCTCGCAACAATGTCACTGTTACGTCTAAGCAGGGGACTTTATGTTGATGGTGGTTTTTAGTTCAGAACTAAAATTATAAAACCTTGTATTTAATGCGTTATCATTCTGCAAATAAACTAGGCCATTTAAGAGTGATGAGAGCCCAGGCCTCTTTACTTGCATATGTATTGAGCAATTCAGTATATTTATATGAAATTTATCCAGAATGGTGCATGTATCAACAATCCTAAATATTCTATAAATTTTAACCTCCCACCTGTGTTATTCATTAATGTATGGCTTATTGAGTATTTTCCTATGTTATGTTCCCCAGTTAAACTCTTAATATTGATATGACATAACAATTAGTGTTCACTCGCAGCTGAGTAGCATGAATTTCCCGAAGTATCATGATTAAGATCCGCATGAAAGTACTTAGTCAGAAGATGCGTTGGCTGTTCTCTGAGAATGAAATTAAATAATTTTGTGCCAACACACATAATTCATTAAATTTGATCAATTTTGTGGCAGCTGGCAAAATTCAAGTTTTAACCTAATTAATTTGCAAAAAAATAAAGGTTTTCTGCGCCTTGCGCAATATTTCGAACCCTATTGGTTGAAACTAATCCTAGGTACACTAGGAAATGATCCAACATGGAACTGATAGGAGAGAATCCTACCAAAAATTGGAAATAAGAAAAAGAGGGAACCACGACTGACTAGGGCCATGGCAGAAAGATATTGGCCGCGCCCCTTGGCCGACCAACTTTCCCCTAACTCGAACTCCCCTTGTCGCCGGTCCTTCCCCTATTTTATTGGCCACTGGCTCTTCTTTCCTACCGACCAATCAAATCACTCCAAAAGCGCCACACACAGTTTTAAATAAAGTTGGAAGGTTGGTCGACGCACCTAATTCCTTAAGGAATCTGACATAGGCTTCCCATGTCAGTCTTAAAACTATCACGGTCGTACGTTTTGGCCAGTCGATTTATCAAGTATAGTCACTTCTTAACACGAACAGACAAGCACCATCATGCATAACGGCGGACCCATTAATGCTTAGGCCAATCAAAATCCTTCCCACTCGCACCAAACGATTACCCAAAGTGGCTTGGCCGCGTGAGTTATAAAACCCTAATTTATGTTAGCAGCAGCATATTGCTGCCGGAAAACGATCTTGGCCGCCCAACTTCGCCAGCCGAATTGACTGGCCTAGACTCAATCCCAATCAATGAGCAAGGTGAGGATACGCTCAACAGCGGCCCGAATATTGTGTTGGCCGGAAGAACAAGCTCCTAGCACGCGCTAACATCAAAAACCGTTAGCTCAAAGTAGGTTGTCCAGACGGCTATTAAATCCTAAAATTGAATTAACGGCAATATCTAACTGCCGCAAATCATCTTGGCCGTCCAACTTCGCTAGCCGAATCAACCGGCCTAGATTTGATTTTAGGGGACCAATGAGATGTCGTCGTGATCCCCGGCCATCCCTCTTTCATAAGGAACAACCGACCAAGATGCGGCATGCCCATATGGCTTCCAAATGATCGCCCAAAGATGGTTGTCCGCCATTCTTATAGAAGTCTTAAATAAATTAGTGGCAACCAATAACTGCCGCAAATCATCTCAGCCATCCAATTTGGCTACCCAATTTAACCGGTCTAGATCTAACTTGGGCCAACCAATAGGATGTCAAAATGGCTACCAGCCATCACTCTCCTATAAGAACCGACCGGCCTTCCTTTGGCGTGCGTGAATGGCTCCTGGTAGCTTCTCGAAAATGGCCGGTCACGCTCCTTTTAAGACATTAAGCTCTGCGACTAACCTAAGCGAGCTTTATACAACGATGCTTCATGAGCATCGATTATTTTGAGCTGCTTGCTTAAAAGCGATGCTTTATATGCACCGATTGCAAACGATGTTTTACAAACAACGATTTTCACAAATAATTTAATTATTTAACCTAAAAACATTACACGATATTTCTTATGGCAAGTCTGATGACTTACCTTATAACATGTGACCGCCCTTCTCCTAGCTTGCGCGTGATTCGTCAAAATAATTAGGTCTTGCAAGCAAGACCCACTCAGTAACTTGTACATATTTTCCACAAAAATACTCGAGACATCAAACATGTCGCAAACTTGGGGAAGTATATCAGGGCGTTGGTCTGGAGGTTTACAGCGTGCGGCGTGCAACATGCCCATTATAAGAAAGTGTCAGGAAAGGCGGACAGTTAGTGGCAGCAGAGAAGTAGTGGGTGTAAACCAACCGGTATTCTCTCATAGCAAGACGTGTTTTTCAACATTTTTACAGGATCCCCACTTCTCCATTACTCAACTACTTTCACTTCCTATGAGATCGGGGTGCGTTCAACTATGACTTATATAGATAGGTTTTCAACCTGTTTCAACCGGGGACAATTTTTGGTTATCAACACAAGGATCCAGAAAAACACTAAAGAACTTATAGCTTGCATTTTGCAAGCAAGTTCCACATTCTGATATAAGTCATAAAACAACCACACCTTCAGAGTTAACCATTCTGATCTCAACACCTTCTTCGTTTCCCTCCCTAAGATCAACCCTTCTCCTTCATTTTGTGGCTGAAGCAAGGATGGAATGACCATTTCTTGGTTTAGGCCACAATTGTATTGATTGATCTCTTAAATATAAAGTACCCCAGTACATTGTATTTGTTTAGGGTTTAGATTCGTTTCTCGGCGGCACACCCAAATTTACCATTTCCAGCAGAATCAGTTTTTACCCCAAAACACTTTGTTGTTTGGAATACGATCAAAATTGTTAGAGCGTTGATCAGTCGAACTCGCATGCGTTGCTATCTCAAGCATGTTTGTCAATATTAGTGATCAAAACTATAAGTCTTGATTTCTAGTCTACTATAGCTAAGTCTCGGACTAGGATAGAAAGTGTAGTTAAGCTCAGGAACCCATGGCGGATCATCATACAAGACGAAGAACTACTCAAGGAACTGGTGGAACTTCATCGACAAAAAGGTATGTGGAGACTTGAACTTATCTATCACTCAAAATTCTATCTACTCTATCTCCTATCTTGAGACAAAAGTCGTTTTGTTATATAGACTTTGATTATACACATTTGCTATTTCGAGCCGAGTTTAACTCGCCTATCTATTTTTCGAAATATGTGTTGGTAAGCTTTCGCTTTGGCCAAGTTTATCTTTACCTAGTAATGAAAGTCATGTTATTTTTCAATCACTTTGAAAATTGCTTTGACGAAAAATGGTTTGTGAATAACAACTATATAACGTCCTCTAAGAATGTTTCAATGATTGAAATGAGATTTTAGATTATATAACCAATGATGGATACAAGCATTGTTGTGGAAACACATATATGTATAAGTCCTTATTCCTTGAACCGAAGTTTGCGAACTTTGTTGATCAAGAGAACCGGAACAAGAGCCGTGAACTAAGTCCGCGAACTCATTCTGCGAACCCAGTCCGCGAACTGGAGGCGGAAGTTCTCGACCCGAGAAAATCTACTGGAGTTTGAGAACTCCTTCTCGGAACTTATGTCCCCGAACCCAGTCCGCGAACTTGAGTTAGGTTATATCTAAAGACGATTTTCTGTGAAATCATGTTTATATAAACTAAGGAATGCTAATTGCAAACCGTGGCTATAAAGTTCATGAACTGATTCGAGTGAATCAAATCGTTTTTGCTTCGATTTTGTCTTGTGTAGTTATATAAAGTTTCCTTGCAATTGAACAACTCTCTAACTAGTTCATTTGAGTCATTTGAACTAGTTATGGTAAAGAAGAATATGGTTGATATGAAAGTGCTCATATGGATAACCATTTGGTTAACTATTGTTGAACCAACGAGTGCATACGTTTGGGTACGGTTACACAAACCTAGAAACGTGCATTTCATTTGTGTGTAACAAGCTAGGTTTTCTATCTAACGGTTGAAAGATATTAACTTGAATCTAATCAGGTTTTCATCTAACGATGAATATTGAATGCTTTGTTACCAAGCTAAGATTGATTGCGAACTCTGATTTGAAAGACTATATAAGGGAGAACTCTAGAAACTAGGTAACCTAATCCCCACACCTTACGTGTGATACTAGTTGTGTAAGCTAGAGTCGATTCTACTTTAACCTTTGGTTTCTTCTTCTAAACCAGGTTAACGACTTAAAGACTTCATTGGGATTATGAAGCCAGACCGATACTACTTTCTTGTAATTGTGTGATCTGATCTTGCTATTTCTATCGTACGAGTACAATCGCAAATATTGGCTTGCGATTGATATCTCCGATAGGCAAGATATAAAAGTAGTCACAAACATCTTCTTCTCATCGTTTATGATTCCACAATATCTTCTTTCACCACGTCGATTAAGATTATTGTGAGGTTATTGATAATACTAGGTTGTTCTTTGGGAATATAAGTATGGGTTATCAATTGGTTCTTGTTCACCTTGATTTATAAAAAGATGGAACAAAAACTTGTAGGTATATCTGTGGGAGACGGATTTATCTATTACCATATACTTTTCTGTGTGATACAAATTTGTTTATTAAAGTCTTCTACTTTGGGTCGTAGCAACTCTTAGTTGTGGGTGAGATCAGCTAAGGGAATCAAGTGCGCAGTATCCTGCTAGGATCACAGACGTAAGGAGCGCAACTGTACCTTGGATCAGTGTGAGATTGATTGGGGTTCAACTACAGTCCATACCGAAGTTAGTTTGTAGTAGGTTAGTGTCTGTAGCGTCTTAATACAGTGTGTGTTCAATCTGGACTAGGTCCCGGGGTTTTTCTACATTTGCGGTTTCCTCGTTAAAAAAATTCTGGTGTCTGTGTTATTTCTGTTTCCGCATTATATTGTTTATCTTTATAATTGAAATATCACAGGTTGTGCGTTAGGTTCAATCAATAATAATATCCAACCTTTGGTTGTTAATTTAAATTGATTGACACTTGGATATTGGTATTTGGTACCATCTAAGTTATCCCTCTAGTATTTGATAAAGACTCGCAGATTTCTATTTGTTTGAGTATAGATCAAATCGAGAGATTGAGATATTAACTCTTTGATATACTTTTATCTAGATTGAGTCTGACTGTCTAGTTGATTCTCTAGAAAGTATATTGAATTTTGTACATACAAATTGCTAAGTGAAATATTGGGTGTGGTTGTTGTACCCCCCGCTTTTTGGTGTAGATTTTGTATAGTGGCATAATTATGAGAGTATTCAATTCTTGATTAAGTCTCGGGGCTTTTCTGCATTTGCAGTTTTCTCGTTCAAAAAATCTTGCTGTATGATTTACTTTTGTTTTCCGCAGTTATATTTGTTTATATAATTTAAAGTAAATTGCATTTTACGTTAGTTATGATATACTTGATAGTAATCCTATAGAGTTTGGTTAAGTCCGAACCTATTATCAAGTATCATGTTTTGGTTGTCGTATTGTCTCGATCTCGTATCCTTAGACAATCACACAAAGTGTGAATACCGAAGTTGTTGTATTGTCTCAACTCAGTTCATAGAAGATCACACTTGGTAAGAGGACTTAGAGATTTAAGCAAAAAGATTGTGGTGTATTTTGGTACCCTCGTCTTTTCATAGATAATTGCATTATTATTTTAGTTTTCAATTATTGATTTGATTGACTAACGGTTGTTGAAACTTTGATTGCACCTAGTTTGATTATTCTTGAGAGCCTTCTCTTCTAACATAAGGGTCACTCAAACTAGATCAACGTATCGACGGGATCTTAGAATTATTTGTAGATATAAAGAATCTTATGATAATCCATTATTAACAGACTCCGTTGTGTGTGTAATTGATCAAAGAGGATTCAAGTTTGTGTTATGCAGATTATGAAGAATGTTAGAGCATTGCTCGGTCGAACTCACAAGTTTTGCTATCTCAAGCTTGTTCTCAAATTTAGTTGTCAAAATTATATCTTGATTTCTAGTCTACAATTATTTAAGTCTCGTATTAGGATAAAAGATATAGTTGAGAAACGGACATCACGGGAGTCATCATTGCGTTCTACCGTTTGAAAAATCAACCGAAGCTTTTGAAGAACTTCTTCAACAAAAGGAAAGTGAAGATTGAATCACCTATTTCTCAAGTTTTATTCACCTTTCAATCTTTGAGACGTTGTCGTGTAACTAATTAGACTAGCTTAAGCATATCAAGAATTTCAAGTCAAGATTCGTGTTGTAATTAGTCCTCGAAATATGACTAAGCTTAATGAACATTTCATACTTGATGAATTTCGGTTAAGAATAATTTATTGTTCGCAATCAAAATCATGATTCAATACTATCATTCAAAAATAGCCTAGAATAGTGATATGTGTCATTGTTATTATTCGGGAATGTTCCGGATCGATTTAGAGAGAAATATATAACTACTATAAATTAGGATACAAGACAGTGTTCATATCAGTCTTATAAACTGGGAAAACTGTTATATGTCTGAAACCGTAATACATGTACTCAGTACACGTAACAAAGTAGTTATATGTCGACAAACAGATTTTTGATACGCATATTAATATGTACACATTTAAAAGTTTATGTACTCGTGAATCCGGATCGGTACGCAAATACGCGTACTAGAAAAAAACTGTTGGTTACAGAACTGTTTTGGTATCCATACCGGTACACGTACCTGAAAAAATCGGTGAACTCCAGAACTTGGTTATGTTTAAACGGGTTACATACCGGTACACGTACTGAAAAAGTTCTGTGAACTCCGGAACTCGGTCATTTTATAAGGTATACATACCGGTACACGTACCATGATAGGCTAAGTATTTGTACTTTGTACGCCTACTTAGCGTGTCGATTAAATTCATATGCTTTCTCCGAGATGATTAGCATTTCAATAATATTTGTTTATATATATAAAACACCATAGACATATTTTATCACATGATTATGTTTCGAGCTGAGTCTTAAGTGTTTACGAAAATGCTCAAGCTTATAGTTCAGTTGGCTAGCTTCGGCTAACCATTCATGAGCGTGGTCTTGTACATGGTTAGGTTATTGTTCATTCGAACCACAGTGTATATCTTGACTATGTAAATCAGATTCAAAGATTCATCTAACGGTGTATATTGTTTTCTTAGTTCCAAATCTATCTTAGCTCAAACCTAAAGCAACCTATGCTTTGAATGTTGTTAGATCATAGCTCGGTTGAACCCACCAAGCGTTGGTATGTCAAGTTTGGTTGTCATATTTTAGTGAATCAAAACTCATTTAAAGAGTCGCTTGATTATGTACTAGAGTCAACTTCGTATAGGTTAGCTTGAAAGTATTAGGATATGAGACATTACAAGTATTGCGAAGACTTGAAGAAGTGAAGAAGCAAGGATCTACAACGACAACATCATCCTTCCACTTGAGGTTAGTGATATTTGACGTGAACTATTTCATTCCCTAACGTATCTTTCAAGATAGACATTCCAGAAAACAAAACTGTGAAGCATGATTGAACTCTAGATAGACATAGTATTAATGAATACAATACGAGGTTTATTGCTTAACCATTAAACTTTTTAGATAAGACATCGACATAATCGTTTGAATGCTATTGTGATTATGTATGGGTATGAGGTGAGGATTTCATTCTAGGAAACAATGTTTTACATGTATTTTAGGGAAGTAAATTCATGAACTTGTTTTGTGAATCGAAAAGGAAATCGCCAGGAATTATTGGTATTGTTATTCATTGCATATATTTTGAACAACCAATATGTGTGATTAGTACAACCTCTCATGACTTGTATGTGTTCTTGGTAAAACTATTCACAAAGGCCTGACTTTTGTATTGGTATGACTTTTATTAGTGAAACCGATCTTAAGTAATCACCTGAGATGGTATGATCGAGTTTGTGATTTGTGTATGACCAACTCTGGGTAAAGGGGAACCGATCCTAGTAAGAGGTGCAACACATCACAAAGGGGAATAGATCCTTGTATGAGGTGCAACAAGTTTATAGCAGAAAGGGGAACTGATCCTATGGACATGTGCAACATGTTTTTAGGCAAAGGGGAACCGATCCTATGGACATGTGCAATACATTCAAGTTAGATACCATATATATGTGGGGAACCGATTCTAGTACCTAGTCAATCGAATTTTGGAAAGCTAGTGTGATTATGCACAGTAATCACATGGAGATAGAACCGAAACTTGTTTTGGTAGAACCGTGAAACCCATGACTTGTTATTGAGTGTTCTTGATCAATCACATAGTTCTTGAAAGTCAGATGAACCAACTCTAAACTTGTTTGGAAATGTGGCAAATCAGTTTCAAGGTTGTAAGTATGAAAGAGGACTTACAAAGTAAGGATGTCGACATGCTTTGAACATGTACAGTAACGCTTATCTTTAATAGTTCAAAGTTATTCCTTAATAGCTAAAGGAAGAAAATCCCAGGATCGAATATATAAGTTAAGAATCTTTTATTTAAGGTTTTTAATTTTATTTTAGGAAAATGAGAATTAGTAATGTGCATTTACTAGTTAGAGATTTCCAGTCAATATTTTGGACAGAGCATTCCAGGAATTATGGAAACCGAATCTGAGCGTTAATGCATATCATGAGAATATTTTCGGTTTTGGAAATTCCTTGGTGTCCAAACTTCCTTGTCTATAAATACTTGAAGTTTTCATTTCTAGCAAACTAATCCTTCGTGACAGCAAACTTCCTTGGTTGTGTTGTTACTGGTGAAGACGCCTATTCGCAGAGGAGAGTAACCTAATTAGGCGAAATCTCTTACGGACGCTCAGTTTAAAGTCTTCTTTGTGATCGAGAAGCTCTATTAGTACCGTTGGTGGGAAACTAGATAATTTCGGTTTATCTTTTGTTTTCGATTGATTTGATTGACTAACGGTGGTTGAACTTTGATTGCACCTGGTTTGTTTATGCTTGAGAATCTTCTCTTCTGATATAAGATTCACTCAAACTAAATCGAAGTTTCGACGGGGATCTTTAGACGGTTTGTAGATCTAAAGAAGTCTTGTGATAATCCATTGTTAACAGACCCCGTTCTGTGCGTGATTGATCATAAGAGATTCAAGTTATTGTGTGCAGGTGTTTATTGAAGATCTAAGAAGATTTGAAGACAAATAAGATATTGAAGATTTCTGATTTTGGGTTCATAATCTTTGGTGTGCATAATACTTGTTTCGGTATAGAGGATCCAACTATAATCGGTGTATCCTTGTGATAGATTATATTGATTAGTTGTGTATATCGGCATCAATACAATTCTTTGTGATTAAAAGTATTGATTGCAAAATATTAACAATTACTTTGGTAGTTGAGAATAAGATAGATCCTAGAACTTGACGAAGGAGTTTATTGAGATAAACAGAAGAGCCTTTGTCAAACTCACATCACTTGGTTGAAGACAGTTGTTACCAAACAAATTTGTTGTTCCTTTACTGTTTGGAACATGAACCAAAGGAAATGTTCCAAGTACGTGACTTATTCATAAGTTGGAGGCGTGGGTAGGGCTGCACAAAACCGAACTTAAACCTTTAACCGAACCGAAACCGTTATATTATTAACCAAACCGAAGTGAAACCGAATCCAACGGTTTAGGTTGTCAGTTCCAGGTAACCGACAGGTTCGGTTTCAGTTTAGGTTTCTCCCCAAAACCGAACCGAAATAACCGAGAAAACCGGATGTTATATACATAAACTAATTATAGCCATTGATGTTTATACGATTGATCACAGCCATCAATTTTAGGTTTATTAGTCCTTTTTCAATAGAACATAATTACAGAACCCATTTCACTCTTTCTCTCGGCTGCTACTCCCCATCTTCTATGCACAGAGATTCACTACCATTACCAGATTCATCTCCTTTTTCTTAATTTTTTCCTTCATCATCTTATGATCAACTAATTCAGCACCAAACGACCATGCAACATTCTATTTCAGCACCTTCGTAAGTGAATCTTCGATTTTAATGATGTTCTTTCTTTGTTTTCTTTATTCTGAACATTGGATTTTCATTAAGTTTAGTAATTAAGGTTAATATGTTGGAGAACTTGATTGATTTACTTGTTTTATATGTTTGATATTCAGGTTTTAGTGGTTGAAATAAGGATCTGTGCCTATGATTATGTTTCACAGTTAAGGATTTTTTTCGATTTTGAAGGCGATTGCTGCAATTAGTAAGATTTCATTTGAGAAACATGCATCCTAGAGATATGACAAACAATTAAGTTTGATTTTTGGTTGGTTAGATTTTATATTGGGTTTTCAATTTTTAGTTGAGGAATTGAACATATATATCAGGCTTTATTGGTGTTGATGGATATTTTTTTGTTAATTACAGGAAGCATACATCAAAGATTCTAATGGAGGTTGTTTTTGTTGCGCTGAAATGACAAGCACTAGTTGTTGTAGCTCTTATGGGATTGATTCAACTCAAAAGGTTGTTTCAGTTTGTAATATCTATAATTTTTTCATTTTATATTTGTTTTAATTGATTATTGAATGTTAATTGGCTCTAATTTAGATTATATCTATCAGGTAGCAATCTAAGAGAAGTAACTGCCTCTAATTTGGATTATGGTGTTTTGATTGATTATTTTGTTGAGGTTGCAGGTTGGAGTTGAAGTGATGTATGATATTGTATGTATGTTGTTGTTGTTATGGATACTGGGAGTAACAAGCTTTATGTTTCTAAGGTAAAAGCATTAACATCAAATTTTCAAATAAATTTACGTAATACCTTTGTTGCTTCCAGATTCTTTTAACTGTAGAAGACGAATTATTTTTCGTATGTTAGTAGTAATCACTGTTGTTTCATTGCACAATTCGTATGTTAGTAGTAATCATTGTTGTTTCATTGCACAATTCATATGTTAGTAGTAATCACTGCCGTTTTATTGCACAATTCTTATTCTCTGCATATGGTTTAACTCTTAATTTCTTATTTAGTCATGAAACTTCCACCTGATGTTTAGTTTTGGTTGGTTGTGATGCATGCCTCTATTGGAGTGGCAAGTGCAGTTTGAGACTTTGGATGCCCGTTGTTTCATGCCGTCAAGAACAACGAACTTTACTAAATCTGTTGGATTTTATGTTTTAGTTATTAGATTTTTTGTTTTAGTTATGTCTGTAGGAGTGTCTGATGTATTTTACATTTTAAAACAATCAGTTTGACAGCCAGGTCAATTTATAAAAATTTATGTCTTTAGTAAAATTGACTGTCAGTTTTGTGAAACTGACAGAATTTTCAGTTAACCGAAACCGAGAGTTTTAAAACTGTAACCTGTGGTTTCAAAACCGAGTAGGCTAAATGGTTTCACCGGTTTTCAATATTATAAAATCGAGTACTTCGGTTTCGGTTATTTTTTTTGCCAACAATCGTACCAAATAGAACCATGTGCAGTCCTAGGAGTGGGAATACATACGGAACTAGGTGAACTATAGGTTTGGTTGCTTGGTTTCAACTATACGAAGTTGGTTTATTTTGTATAGCGGTTTAATCCTGAGAGTATTCAATTCTGGACGAGGTCCCGGGGTTTTTCTGCATTTGCGGTTTCCTCGTTAACAAAATCTTGTTGTGTCATTTACTTTTATTTTCCGCAATTATAATTGTCTTTATTATAATTTAAAGTAAATTTCACAAACGTTAATTCTTATTTACTTGATAAGTAATCCTATTGTGTTTGCTTAAGTCCGAACCTTTTTATCAAGTAAACATACTTCGTTGTTGTATTTCTCGATCTCGTATCCATAGAGGATCACACGAAGTGTGAACCGATTAGTTGTATTGTCTCGACTCAGTTCATAGACAATCACTTTAGGGGAAATGACTTATAGGTAGGAAAGGTTTTAGCTTGAGGTATATTTGGGTACCCTCGCCTTTTCAAATGTCTATATAATGGGAACCTCAAACAACTGGATATTTGAATCCCAGCATTACTTTTTGTTGTTTCCTAGTTGTAAAACTAGAGCCATCCTCTTCCTGAACCCTTCTAGGGTTAAGCAACTACAAAGACTTCATACGGATTCGTGAATCCATGTCCAGCTATTGTTTATCTGATAGCTCGAATATCCTGATCTAATTCGATTGTTGAGATGCTTACTTGAACAAGATAAATAGTAATTTTCAAAGGTCTCTTCGTCTCAGACTTTGTTGATTCCACAAGTTTAATACTTGTGAGGTGAATAATAATCTAGGTTGCACTTCGGGTTGCATAAGTGTAGATTTTGAGGTTAGCTAGACTTTGTATATTGCTATCGACTTCCATCGCGGTGATGTTTGATTAAAAAGGAAATCACATATATATGCTTATCTATGGGAGGCAGATTGGTTTAAAGTCTTCAATTGAGTTGAAGCAATTCTTAGTTGGTGCGATGTCAGCTAAAGGAATCAATTGCGCACAGTCCTCCAAAAAGCGTAAGGAACGCGAATGTAACTGAATTGCTGTGAGGGTTTAGTTCAGTCTCAACTACATTCCAATATGAAGTTAACTAGTAATAGGCTAGCATCTGTAGCGTCTTAATACAATTTGGTGTTCAATCTAGACTAAGTCCCGGGGTTTTTCTGCATTTGTGGTTTCCTCGTTAACAAAATTTCTGGCGTTTGTGTTATTTATTTTTCTGCATTATATTGCTTATCTTTATAATTGAAATATCAAAGGTTGTGCGTTAATCAATCATAGTAGATATGTCCAACCTTGTTTATTGGATACGACTTTTGATTACTTGGGAAATTGAAATTTGGAATCGCCCAAGTACTCTCTCACACATAAATCAGGTTCATGGACTTGTCTTTGTAAACTTTTCATGATTGTGAGAGAAAGAGATATAACTCTGAATTATATTCCTCGAATGAGTTTCATTAAGTTGAACTCTTGGAATTGTATTTAATTTCGTCCATACAGATTTCCTAAGAAAAAGTTGGTGGTGTATTTTGGTACCCCCGCGATTTCTTATTGGTTTTCGTATCTGGGATCCGACTTATATTTGATTTATCTAATCAGAAAGTCGTTTCGATTGGAAACTATCATTTGGTGGTATTTTCCAATATCTGAGTCTGATAGTTGTGAATCTGAATCTAAGTTACTAATTCGGGTTGATCTTATCCGACGTAGGAGTTTATTAAATTAAACATAAGAGACTTTGTCGACTACTCAACATATATTTTATTCTAAATATAATTGAATTGGTTATCAAACAGTTTTATTCGTTTACAGTTTGGAATACGATCTAAAGGAGTTAAGTACATAAAGACTTTATTTGGTAAATCAACTTGAGATAATGATTTCTGTCTTGAGATTCACATCCATGACCAAAAGCTCGAAGATGCAGGGATACTAAGGAAACTAACTAACTAGAGGTATTTTACTTGGTCTCAATTATATGAAGTTGGCTTTGTTATTTGTATAGCGGCTTGATTCTGAGAGTATTCAAAATTGGACTAGGTCCAGGGGTTTTTCTACATTTGTGGTTTCCTCGTTAACAAAATCTTGAGTTGTGCTATTTACTTTACTTCCAAATTATAATTGTTTTATTATAATATAGTAAATACACTTGTGCGTTAATCCTGATCACTTGATATTGATCCTATAGTAAATCGGTTTCCGACCGTAACTTTTAGCAAGTGAATATCTTGAAGTTGTATTGTGTCGACCTTGTCCATAGACCATCACTTAAGATATCGGACTTATGGGTTGCAATTAAAAGATTGTGGTATATTTGGGTACCCTCGTCTTTTTAATTGGCATCAGAGCAGACAAACACGAAAATATCTAACAATATGTGTTTGATGTTAACGTATCATAAGATGATAATATACTATACCCACAGTATGTTCTACGGAAAGTCAATTTGTTTCCAAACCCTGATAAACAACTCAACATTGTTAGTTCATTTGTTGAATACAACTTGCGAATATGGATATGAAAACAAACACCCATGATGCATGATTCAGATGATAGTGATGAGATTAAATTTTTCGTAAAGCTTGTTGAAAGATATAATCTAAGAAATAATGTTTATTATCCATTTGTCAATAAATTTATCAAAGATACTTTGATAAAACCCAGATCTCATGAAAAACATGTGCTTCAAGAAACTTAAATCATGAATCTTTTGACATGATGTTAATCTCAACAAGTCAATTTCAAGATGAGAGTACACGCATGTCCCTTCTTGAGTCTGAATTTGAGAATTCTGAAACTATTCTAATGTCAAAAAAGATTTATTAGTTAAGATAAGAAAGTGTGATCCCAGTATCCAGGATCTCTTAACTAATAGATGACAACTTGATTTAAACAACCTAGCCACTTGCAAGAATCAGAAGAGTTGTGTGTGAAAAAATAATCCTTTGACTGATAACCAGTTAACTAAAAAAAAATCAATAGTGACAAGGATTATTTATCTGAAAGATACAAAGATCAGCTTAAATGCAAGCAAACTAATGATTTCAGACCATTTAGCTTTGATATTAATCGTTTGTCTAATTCAAGATCAAGGAAACAATCTCATGAAAAGATGTCATCATATTCCAAGAAAAAACTGGGTCAACCAAAGAATTCTACTCAATCTATGACTCGAAGGATTTCAAATCACACTTACAATTCTATTCTTTTCCAAATAGAATTATTTGGTAAATCAGATTTATAAAGTTGTGATCCACATGTTTGTGAACCTATTCTTGGAATTGCTCCAGAAATGTCGGAAAACATCAAGTATATCTTGTGAAAGCTATTAATTGCTTTGATATATATTGTTCCATTTGCAATATTGAGCTATTGCAAATGGATTTGAGCAACTAGGATTCTGTGTTATTTCTTAGAAACCAAGTTTTTCTTTTTTTTACATATAAGACATCTTGAACAACCATTTTTTTCCTTCACAATAAGATTACGGTTCAAGATGGGTGAAAACGTTATTGATATCAACTATCAATTACAGAAGCTTGAAACTTATCTCCCTACTGAGACTAAGTGCTACTCCCTCCGTCCCACTCCTAAGTGACCTATTTGAAATTTGCACAATTTTTAAGGCAAGCAAGGAAAATAGTATTTTTAATCATTTTTTACAATTATACCCTTATGAATAATAACTAGTGAAATTTAAAAATGGTTTATCTCTCAAAATACTCCACGGATGTTCACAAATTTCATACAATTGAAAAGCATTTTAAAACACCTACGTAACGAATATAAACATGCCTATCAAATTATACATATTTCATATATTATTTATAATTAACTAAAAGGATAATTCCGGAATATCTCATTGTTTAGTGATATAGGTCACTTATCATTGGGACAAAATCTAAAATCAAATAGGTCACTTAGGAGTGGGACGGAGGGAGTATTTTTCAAGAGAACATAAGATAAATCAACTATCTATTGAGCTAACGTTTATGCTAATGCGAGATTTTGAATTTGCGCGTGAACAATTAGAAGCTTCTGTAAAAAATGAGGAATGGCTTTAGTCAAAACTTCCAAAGATGATTGTGGATCTGAATATTTTGAAGAGGCGATTCAATCAATTTAAAGAAAAGAGGAAACTCAAGTGTTTGAATACTGAATAAACCTTAGTGAACAATCAGAGTACCTCTAAGGATTAAGTCATGCGTTGTAATATTTAATCCATGAAATGGACTAAAGCAATTGTTGATTTATTTCAAAAGTTTTGTATAAGGTCTATTCGAATAACTATCAATTATTATGAATAAATATATTTTTATTTTATAATTCTGTTTCATTTTTTGATAGTTCCAATTGCAAAAGCATGTAATGAATGGTTATACTTTTATGTTATTTTTTTCGGTTTATGAGATGTTAGTTTCGTGTTTTTTTTTGTTAAAACCTAATTTCCAATCTCATATTGTGATATCCCTTATGGTTTGCGTGACTTTTTGATTTAGCAGGATTAAGCTCTAGCCTTTTTAGGTAGGCTTTTATCAAAGGATCATAAGGAGCTATTGAAAAAGCGGGGGTATAACAACCACATCCAATATTTCGTTTAGGAAATATGTATGGACTAACTCCAATATAATTCCAAGAATCAACTAGACAGACAGACTCAATCAAGGAAAATATATTCAAGAGTTATATATCTGTTTCTTAATGTAATCATCAAATCACAGATAGAAATCCGTGAGCCTAATTAATATAAGAAACAACTTGGACGGTATCAAAAACCAATATCCAAGTGTCAATCAATTAATCAACAACCAAAGGTTGGAGTCACTAATTGATTGAACTTACACACAACATGTGATATTTCAATTATATAAACAAATATAATCCGGAAAAGAAATAACACAGACACCAGAGATTTTGTTAACGAGGAAACCACAAATACAGAAAAACCTCGGGAGCTAGTCCATCTTTGAACACCACATGTATTAAGACCCTACAAACACTAGCCTACTACAAGTTAACTTCGGACTGTAATGTAATTGAGCCCTAACCAATCTCACACTGACTAATGTACAGTCGTGTTCCACGTCTCCAGAACCATGCTGGATTCTACGCACTTGATTCTCTTAGATGATATCACCCACAACTAAGAGTTGCTACGACCCAAACTCGAAGACTTAATAAACAAATCTGTCTCCCACAGAAAAGTCTATTTAGATAGACAAATCTGTCTCCCACAAAAATACCTACAAGGTTTTCTTCCGTCTTTTGATAAATCAGGGTGCACAGGAACTAATTGATATCCCGGACTTATATTCCCAAAGAAAAGCCTAGAAATATCAATCACTTCACAATAACTTAATTATATAGTAGTAGAACAAGTTATTGTGGAATCACAAACGATGGGACGAAGAGGTTTGTGATTACTTTTTATATCTTACCTATCGGAGATAAATTTCGAGCAAATCTTAAAGAAGATAGTACTCAATACAATATAACAAATAAGATCAGAACATGCAACTACATAGACAATAGTTGGGTCTGGCTTCAGAATCTCAATGAAGTCTTTAAGTCGTTAACCTATAATAGTTTTAGGAAAAACCTAGGTTAGAGGAGAATCGACTCTAGATGCAACTAGTATCACACCAGAGGTGTAGGGATTAGGTTTTCCAGTTGCTAGAGTTCTCCCTTATATAGTCCTCAAATCAAGGTTTTATAGCTTAGAAACAAACAATCAATATTCACCGTTGGATGAAAACCTGCTTTAATATTCAAGCTAAGTTTTTTTAAAACCAAAGCAATATCTCTCCACCATTAGACGGTCTTAGATTGTTACACACAAATGAAATATACCTTCATTTAGATATTGGTAACCATACCTAAACGTGTATATTGAGTTGGCTCAACAATAGTTAACCGAAGTCAGCCATATGAAAACTTCCATATCAACCTTGTTTATCTTAACACATCTAGACCAAATGACTCAAATGAATCTAGTTGTGTTACTCGTAGAGTTGTTCAATTGTTTATATTCTCATAGAAGTATACAAGACACGATTGAAGCAATATTTTAACCACGGTTTGCAAAGATTGCATTCCTTATTATATAAATGTATTTGTTAATGCGTATGTAAACATACTTGACCGATTTTAGAACTCAACCACTCAAGTATGCAAAAGGGTACGCATACTTAGAATTCCGGACTTGGTATGTCCGCCAGTATGCATACGGGTACGCATACTGTATTTGTTAATGAGTATGTAAACATACTTAACCGATTTTAGAATTTTATAGTTTTCTTTAGCAGGGTTTATCGAAGGAAAAAAAGTGACATTATCTTTCAGTTCATAGCATCTTAAGCAGTCGTGCATTAGTTTACAACGAAACGATTTGTTTTGCATGGACTACCCAGGAACTAATCTACAAAGATGGGGCATCCGAGGATATTTCTCTTACCCATTTCGCATGAGCAATTAGGGAAGACGTACACCAGTCGCATGAGCAATTAGGGAAGACGTAAACCAGTGCAGTGTTGAAGTTGAGAACAAGGGGTACAACTTTCTAAGACATTTGGGGTTCTTCTACCCTAACTTGTATTTCATCTCCTATTTGTTTCCCAATAGACACAACAACTGCAGAAGCTTGCATCCCAACCTGTATGGTTTGAAGATTGTTCATAACTATAGTCATACAGTGGTAACAGGTTGCTCAAGAAAAAACTAGAAGCAGGAGAAACCATATATGGAACATGGTCATGTGCCTTTTCGAAAGGAAATAAAATCTTTACCTCAACCAAAAGTAAACCTGCAATCTGGTCTTTAATAAACTTAAGAATTAAAGCACGGATCTTCTTTTGCTTGGGATGCCTCCTCATATATTCTATCAACCAATACCTTAAGACTGTTGTTCCTGCGTCTTCTTGCTACTTTTATATGCATGTTTATCAGTAATGCCATCCCTTCCAACTGACCAGCAGAAAATGGAAGAGGATCTTCACGAAGGAAGGTTTTAATCTGCAATGCAAGCCTGGAATGGTTAAAATATATAGATAGCCACAGAGACAAAGAGAGTTAGCGAATCCATGTGGTTTCACAACAAAATTGATGTTACAGTAACAATGTCTTTGACATTAAAAAGCTGTGAAACAGTATTTCGAAAGTAAAATAATTAGTAAGTTGCAACAAAAACTTATGATTGAGTGAAACGATCACAATTCAATAGTTTGTCTGGAAAGAGATATGTATCCTAGTTTGTCAGTACTGGTTTGTAACAGAAAACCTGGACCTCATTTCATCAAGATATCTACAGTTCTACTGGATTTTCTCTTTACATAAACATTACCCTGTCAAGCAATTGAGTGACCTGCAAAATGCACACCGACGAAGTTCGAGATTCCAGAATGAGTTTTGGCATGTACCACAACCCCAACTATGCTGAAATGCTCAACAACTTTGTTTTGGGGGTTAATAGTTTGTAACAACATGAGAAATGAGTCTGATATACCCAGAAATGACAAGCAGAATAGCTACTTCAGATAAAAACATGAGAAATCAAGCTAATGTAGATAGCACATGCTTAACAGAAGATACAAAACATGAGATTAATTACCTCTGCTACTAGGATTCAGCATGACAAAGCTTCTCAAGTTTCTTCGTTTTGGTTACTACCACGTTGAAATTTGAACATGTACAACTTCTCTTAGGCAGCAACACAAACTCAACAATCAGTTCATGCCTACAACTTCTTATACTCAGCAGCATCAATTTCTTGTCCCCTGCAACAACCCATAGCATCTGACTCGAACTTGCTTCTAACAGTCACTGGCAGCAACAATTCATCAGACAATCTTCGGCCATCACCACATCCTGAGCCATTATGTATAACTTACAGTTGCATCACCCTTCACAACTCGGCTTTAGTAACCCATATAATCTTTGGAACATCACATCCATCTCCATCTCTGTAAATCTCAGTTCAATTTCCACCATTCAGCCACCACTAGTGCCTTCACTGCAAACAATTCTTCTTCCCTGCAATTTCTAACAACAAGACAACACAGATAAACCATTCAATCATCTGAATTGACTGACCTTGCCCTAATTCTTCTTTAGCTTTCACCATCAGCTATTCTATCATCCCCATCAACAGTTCACAACCAAGAACCAAAAATCCATCAAACCTATTTTCTCAATCCTTTGAAATTCATCTCAATCACCACAGCAACCTTAGTTTCTGTTTCTTCTCAATCAACAACAGTAACAGCCAAATCAACCTAAACCCCATCGACTTCAACAGCATCATAACTTCAATTTGAGATCAAACCCCATTGAATCTGGACTTCAATCTTCATTTCCGTCACCACCTCTGAGAAACACAAACCCTGGATCCACTTCCGTCTTAGATTCGAATTATCCTTCCATCTTCCCTGTCTTGATTGGTCTCGATCCAGGATTAAATCTGACTACAACTCCGGAATTAGTACCTCCATCGATTCTTCTCATCTACTTTGATTATAACCCACAGATCCCCTTCTCTGTGTCATCTCATTTCACAATCCCATTTTCTCTGAGTTGAGATACAGCCGCATCCTCCAGTTTGAGTGATTCAAAGTTTGGGTTTGATTTCCGAGATGAGTTTTGATCTATGAGATTTGATTCGGATTAGGAGAAATAAATTCTGAAATCGTGGGTTTGATTTTGGAGATTTAGGTTTAGGTTTAGAAGAGAAAAGAAACGGGAGGAGGAGAACTCGAGGATAGAGATGAGAAGAAAATAAGACAAATGAAAAAGAAAATTGTAGGGAAATAGATAATAATAGAATTCCAGAAGACGTTTAAGACCTCAACTATATTAATATAGGAAAGTGTGTCCTAGTCTCTTTATTTTTTATAGTAATTCGGATATAGCGCAAGGTACGTTTGGATCTCAGCAACGAATAAATGTATGCCACGCACATGTCCGTGCAAACACAAAAACCTAAATTTTGCAAAAACCTTGATCGGGTGTAGTGCATCGTTCAAACAGGTACGCATACTATAGTTCTCGGACTTCAATTGTTAAACCAGTGCGCATACGGGTATGCATATTAAGTTTTCGTACAACAGTTAGCATACAAGTGCGCATACTGTGCTATATCCAGACAACGGTTAATTGTTCTAAACTCCCATTTCAATCATTAAACATTCTTAGAAGAGGAGAATAGCTGTCTCACACAGACTATTGGCTTCAAAACAATTTTCAAATGATCAATATGAAACATTCCGAGTCTACATCAAATGACTGTCTCACACAAATCATATAAGATATTACCCGGTGATTTTCACATGATCATCTTTTGACTTTCGTCAAGAATCAAAAATGAACTTGGTTAAAGCGAAAGCTTACCGACATATATTTCAAGAAATATGCAAGCGAGTTAAACTCAGCTCGAAACATCAAATGTGTATAATGTAAAGTCTATATAGCTATACGACTTAGTCTCAATAGGAGATAGAAAGAAATAGACCTATGTGTGATAGATGAGTTCAAGTCTCCACATGCCTTTTGTTGATGAAGTTCCTCCAATCTCTCCTTAGTAGATCTTCGTCTTCAATTGATGAACGTCGTGAAGTCTAAAGCTCAACTACACATTTTATCCTAGTCTAAGACATAGCTATAAGTAGACTAGAAATCAAGACTTATAGTTTTAACAACTAAACTTGACAAACAAGCTTGAGATAGCAACGCTTGCGAGTTTGACTGAGCAGTGCTCTATTAATCTCCTCCTATGTAAATTTTAGCGACAAAACTATCAATACATGTGGATTACAAAATAAATAAAAAATTTAGCTTCTCATCCAAATATTCGATTTCCTTGGTTCTTCAACATTACTCGAAATCTTCGTCACTTCCAAGTACTCCAGTGATTCTGAATTTTTTCAACTCAGCATCATAGTTGTTGAAGATCCGTATCCATAACAATAAGAAAACATATGTTCTCAATCATTGGTATGCAATGTCATAGTATTATTACACAGCATCAAATTCAATTGTATCACAACTTTGACAACAACACTATCGTGATATGTATCATTCCCCCTTAGTCAATACTTCATCTCACAATGAAAACCACTCCCCCTTACATAATGATCCATAAACCATATGTATATTTAGTGTCGACTACAAAATAATTCTCCCCCTTTTTATCAATATAAATTAACAAAGGTATGAAAACTAGCGGGATCATAATGAAATTCTCAAAGAGATACTTCATGTTTAAAAGAGAACATATCAACTTTGTTTCGATGATTTCACATAGCAGAAACTTAGTGTATTCATCAAGGAGATTATAAATATACAAGATAACTCCTACAATATTGCACAGTCGCACTCCCCACAAATATTTGGCAATTAAGCACAAGTTCAATTAAGAACTTTCCCCCATAAAATGTCATTCCCGAAAGAATAACAAGAACGACCTTACTTTTACAAGAAAAGAAGGATTTCTTTTGGACATAACCAAATCACATGAAACATGAATTTGAATCCAGAAAACTCAACTAATTTAACCATAAAGGAACCTTAGTGATTAATTTAATTGGAAATGCTCAACATAAGAAAACTTACGGAGCCGAACAGTACTTTCACATCGAAGTGGATCAAGGAAAGATCAATGCTGCGGAATATTCAAAAGTTCATTATATCTTTTATCAATATTTTCATAAATACAGATAATAGACTTAACTTTTGAGCACATATGGGACAATTATAATTCACGGACGTAAACATTCATATCCCATACCAAGTTTGCAATATATAAAACCAATAAAGATTAATACTTCAAAAATCATCTTCCAAATAACTTAGAATTTAAATAAATAAATCTAAAACATTGCAAGATGAAAGCGTTGGCAACAGCTATGTGTAAACACAATAATTGCTATTCCAACCCTAGTTATCATTATTAAAACACAAAAATAAATTCTCATAAGAATTTTCCTAGACAATATAAATTCAACCAACAGAAAGACATATAATAGACTTAACTTTTGAGCATATATGGGACAATCATAGTTCAGGGACGTAAACATTCATATCCCATACCAAGTTTGCAATATATAAAACCAATAAAGATTAATACTGCAAAAATAATCTTCCAAGTAACATAGAATTTAAATAAATAAGTCTAAAACATTGCAAGATGAAAGCGTTGGTAACTGCTACGTGTAAACACAATAATCGATGTTCCAAACCTAGTTTATCCTTCTTAACACACAAGAATAAATTCTCATAAGAAGTTTCCTAAAAAATATAAATTCAACCAATAGAAAGACTTATACATAATCAGCAATAAGAGATCAAACAGAAGCGAGTTCATCGGTTACTTTCTGGTAGGGCCCCGAAGATATTAAATTTAAATGCAAAATGTTCCCCGGCCAAAAACTTGGCAGGCCCGGAGATGTGTATAAAATTAAAGCGCAATGAAAACGCGGGCCTACAGTAATACCGCAAGTGCACGGTCGTCGGTTGTAGCTCGTGCATGTACGGGTCGATCCACAGAGATCGGGTGTGTTTTGTAGTGTTTAGCTATTTGGGCTCTAAATTTGCTAATGGGCTTTGAATACCCTTTGGAACTGTTGGGCTTGGAATTGAACTTGGGTTCAATGGAGTGAACTGAGCCTTGGGCTCAGTTGGATGAGCCTTAGGTTAAGCTAGGCTTTCCTTGTTCTGAACCTATTTCTGGGCCTTTTGTTGTGAACCAAACCTTGGGCTTTGTATTCAGTCAAGGATCTGGGCCTTTGGGCCTTTGAGGAACTGAACTTCAGTTTTGATTTAGCTAGGCCTTGCAGAGGACTGAACTTGAGCTTTGAAGAGGAAGCAGCAGCAGCAGCAGCAGTAGGAAGGAAAAGGCAGCTGCAGCAACAGCAGCAGTGCAAAGGGAGGCAACAAGAAAACAAGTAGCAGCAGTAGGGGAAGCAGTGCACAGCACAAGGCAAAGAAAGCAATGCAGCAGTACTGCAGGGCAGTGGAAGCAGAAGCAAGGAAGAAAAAGGCAGCTGCAGCAACACAAGGCAAAGAAGAAGGAAAGCAGCAGTACTGCAGCAGCAAAGCTGCAGAAAACAGCAGCAACAGCAGCAGCAGTGCAAAGAAAGCAGCTGCACAAGCACTGAGTAGCAGGATAGGGAAGCAACAACAGGGCAAAAGCAACAGCACAAGGGCTTCTGACTTAGTAGCAAAAGAGGAGTGTAAACAGTGGCTCTAGGCCAAATTGGAAGCAAACCAGAGAACAAAAGAATGGCAAAAACAGCAAAGATTAAACATACTAAAAACTAAACAGCAAAAGAAAGATGACAATGAAGAAAACAGTGTGAACAAGATAAATGAACCAAGGCCTAAGGCCAAGGGCAGGGGAGATGGTGAAGCTAACAGAGCAAAACTAAGGCATTCTTAAAGAATGGGAAGAGAATTAGCTTGCTATGAGCACTAATTTCTCCCAATGCTCAATCAAATCAGTGCAACCTAAGCATACAAAAATGGAATGGCAAGATAATCAGCTTGCTATGAGCACTGATTTCTTCCATTACTCAATCAATTCAGTGCTTCAAAGGTTTCTAGCCTAGCATTCTATCACTTCACATGTATCACAAAACAGGTATATTAACATTACATGGAACTAAACATGCATTAACATTAAACAGGACACATGTAAACAACATCTAACAGTAACAACACACATTAACAGAACACATGATTAAACAGGAGCAACAATTTTAACAGGAGCACATTTAACAGGAGACAAACAGGATATGAAAACAGGAAATTAAAACATGAAATTAAAACAAGCACATTAACAGGAACTTAAAATTAAAACACAAATTGCAATAAAAAGTGACAGAATTTAACAGAACTTGAAATTAAAATTGAAACCCTAAATTGAAATCTAATTGAAATTTAAGAACTGAAATTAAACCTAAACTAACCCAATTTTGGGGGAATCTCGGCTAGCCCAAGAACACCTTCTACACATGATACATATCCCCTATTTATACCCAGGACACCCAATTAGGGTTTACAAACCAAATCCCTAAATTTCCCCCAAAAACAGTAAAACTAGGGTTTTAAATTCATCTCACCAATCATGATGAAAGTTGTTTCTGACTTCGACCCACGTTGCTACATCTCCTTTCTAGCCTTCCTGCACGCTTCGAATTCGTCTATAGACTCACTTATTTTACTGATTTCTCACCTAGGGTTTCAGAGAAAGGAATGGTGAGAAATCAGTGAAATAAGGGGCTAGAGAGAGGGGGAAAAAGGGAGGGTAGGTGATGGTGGTAGATATGGCGACGTTTGGTGGTGTGGCAGGTATGGAAGTAGCAGGTGGACGTGATGGTGGCGGAATGGGTGTTTCTGCAGAGGAATGGGGGAGAAGTACGGAAGAGAAGAAGGGAATGAGAGAAAAAACTCTCGATGGTTTTTAGGGTATAGGAATTTTCACTGTGGAGCATGTACATCGGAGATGATGATCAGAAACGTTGAGCGTTGGATGCAAATATGGTTGGTAGATCTAACGGTAATATAAGAGATGAATCACTTCGACCGTCGGATTGTGAAATACAACGAAGTCAACGGTGTTAGATGATGTTAGGTACTGTAGTGTAAAGCGGGAGTATCTAATTTTGATGCACAGGCATAGAAGCGATCGTTGGATTCAACTACAATCTAATCTGAAGGCTTGGAATTTATGCGCTGTGGCGTTTGGCAGAGACTTCAGATTTTGATGCTCTATGAATGAGCGACCGTAGGATGATGAGTTGGATCCAATCTGACGGATGAGAATGGAGGCGGTTTTGGTTATAGAAAATGGGTTTGGATAAGGGTTTTGGGCCTTGGGTATGCCAAGCCCATATCTTCTTTAAGAGCAATTCTTCCTTCTTGAGCCCATTTCTAGTCTTTTGGGCTTATGCGCACCATTCTTCGCGGCTTCCTTGTGTAATTCCTCCCGGCTTTTCACTACTTTTCTGCTCTTTTCGTTCCGCAATTCATCCAACTTTATTTACAACCTAAAAATGCAAAATTAAGTAAGAAAAATATTTATTCTTGAAAACAATGAAAATACAGAATATGGGATAAAATGTAGAATTACTGCACAAAAGATGAGTTAAATGCCAACAAAAAGGGATAAATATATACAATATTTGGCACTCATCAAATACCCCCAAACCTGAATTTTACTTGTCCTCAAGTAAAACAAAACTAAGGAAATCCTACTATACCACTGTCGCTGGTCTCTCGAATGCATTTAGCGTATGCACTAAGCCTTTTAAACCACTAAGTGTCCCTAGTGGACGAGTTGAAGTCTCGTGAAGGTTTGCTTAGAACGTACCTACAAAGTTCTAGGTCAAAATATAAGCTCAGATTCCATCAAATGTGACATGTGCAAGTCAGTTTAAGCTCACAGCAAAATGGAGATGTCAATCTAGCTATCGAAGGCACAATCCTAGCACTGATAACAAAAAAAGACATGTGATAAGAGTGTAAAGTGTATCTACACATGTGTAAAGAAAGATCTGAAGTTATGACTACTAATCACCAAGAGATAGTTTCTCAGGCTAAGAACTGAGGTCGAAATCTAGCTAGCTGTCCGGACTTTACGAGAATTGTGAATGAGTTGGAGGTATTTCACAATTACTCGCGTTGTACATCAATGGCATACACCCTCCTTGCTTATTACAATGAAACAACAAAATGACTCTTTACATGACTCTTATTTACATTGACTACTCTCTTTTATTTTTGGAACAAGAGATGATGGAATTGATAAATACTTGATTTTTTTTTATTTTTTTTTTTTTTTTTTTTTTGCAAAAGGAAACACTTTTGATACAATACAAAAGGAAACAAAAATTACATGACACTTTGCAAGAGGTAGCCCTTTTTGATGCACCCAGTTAAATTCGATGGTTGTCTTTCTTAATGTAACCTCCACCTTCTATCCCAACCAACCAAAGAACAAGCTAGTCAAGTTTCGTTCAGTATTCTAAAGTGATTGGCAATCGTAACTTCCTATCAAACACCTTGAAGATCGAGGCCATACATGTATTGGTAGATCGTGCGCGTGCAAATTTCTTATCACTATGTGAATTGTGCTAGAATCAGGGTGCCTAAATATCTAGACTAAGACTCCTAATAATACATATTTGCACAAGAGTCAACATTTCAAGGTAAATGAGCTCCATTTTTATGTTTTTTCAATTTTTTTTTATTTATTTTTCATTTTTTTTTTTTTTTTTGGAATTTTTCAATTTTTTCAAAAAGAAGAAGGAGTTCGTTTTCAATTATGGCAAATTATCATGGTATCTACTCTATACCCCCAAACCTAAACTAAACATTGTCCTCAATGTTTCAAAATATGGAAAAATTAAAATGCAACATATGGAAAGGGACATGCTGAGTAGAGTAAAAGGAGAGAGAATACCCGATTTCGGCGAAAGCAGAATTAAAACTCCGTTATTCAAGGCAAAAATCCAACATATTTCAGCCGAGATCATATTGGATTAGCAAAATATATACAAAAGGAACAAAAGGGTTTTTAAGAAATTTTATCTACTGGATTATATACAAAAAATTCACCATACACTAACAATCTAAAGAGTTGAGGATCAACCCAAAAGACAAAGTGTAGAGGTTTCAACAGCTTCACACAAATAACAGAAATAATCAAGTGAAACTGTGAAACAAAATGAGCTACCCCCAAACCTGGATTTTTCAACGGATAAAATTTTGGAAACAAAATCTCGCAGTTTTGGGGGTTCATCATGCACAAGGTCTAGCTCAAATGAACTGTGCTAGGGACGGGCAAACATGCTAATTCCAACTGTGGTTCCTCAAATGTATTATACTTAGAAGCAAAATAGTCCAAAGGACTTGGGAAGCACACAGTTCCAAACCTAGATTAGGGACTCTTAGAAAAGTCGGTTTGACAATATGGGTACAAACCAAATCTAGGTTGGGTGGAAGGCCATCAGATTGTGACTTAGTAGAAGAATAGGCACATCATTATCAATCAAATCAAAATCTCCTAAATCATCTACACATGTCACATCATGCTCACAATCATCAATCAATTGCAAGATCACAATCAGAGTCATCAACATCATCAACAGATTTATCTCGTGTATCGGCTCATCAGGGGAAACATCACATGGAATACTAGAAGAAATATCATGCATTAAGGTCGGGGCAGAGAAGCCTAATGTATTTGAACCCAAAGGTTCCATAACATTTTCAGTATAGACATGTTCTTCTAACATAACATCATAATCATCATCATCATCATGATAGGGATTTTGCAATCTAGGATAATTTTCAATCCTAAGGTCGGAGCTATTACAAGAATAAAACTCTAATTCATGGGGGTGACTCATATCATGTGGTGTTGTTCCTGTTTCCCTAACGGATTCCCATTGATGGGTTTTCTCTGCAATCTCGGCTAAAAAATTCCATGCATCATCCACAGATTTATCAATAAACTCACCATTACACATAGACTCAACCATGGTTCGAGATTTAAAGTCTAGTCCCTCATAGAGGATGACGACAAGTCTCCACTTCTCAAATCCATGGTGCGGACATTCACTCAACAAATCATTAAAACGTTCAAAATAGTGAAAAACAGTTTCCTCATCCAATTGGACAAAACAATTGATACTTTGACGAATAGCGATGGTCCTATGATGTGGAAAGAATTTTTTGAAAAATAGATCTGTGAGTTGGTCCCAAGTGTTGATTGATTGTGGTCTCAAACCGTAAAACCATGTTTTGGCCCTTTCCTTTAAAAAATGTAAACAAACGCAATTTCAGAGAGTCTTCGGACATATGATCAGGTTGCATAGTCCGACAAATTTGTTCAAACTCTCTTACATGAGTATAGGGGTTCTCAGAATCGAACCCTCGAAATATAGGAAGTATTTGTATCATGCTTGCATTTATTTTAAAAGGGTTATTGGTTTGAGGTAATACAATACATGATGGAATTTTTATTGACGGATACATGTATTCATGGAGAGCACGAGGTTGGCCCATTTGAAAAGACACAAAGCCCACTATTTGGTTTTAATGGGTTTTCAAAAATTTGGTTTTTAATGGGTTTGGATTTTTGGGAAAATTTTGGTTTTGATGGGATATATTTGAAAAAGAAAATTTGGTTTAAAAATGGGAGCAAAGTAGAAATTTGGTTTTAAAATGGGAGCAAGAAAATTTTGGTTTTTAAAATGGGAGCAAGTAAAATTTTTTTTTTTTTTTTTTTTTTTTAAAGAAAATAAAATTTGGTTTTTGAAATGGGAGCACGCCCACTGTTTGTCCTCTAATGAATGGAAGGAAGGCTGCGGCCCACGAAACACTAAGTTTTAACTTTGAAAGTTTAATTTGGCCCAGTTGGTTAAGGCCCGACGTTTGTTTTAAAACTTTGGTTTCGAGGTCTACTCTTGAGTGGAAGCAAGCCCACAATCGGTTACAAGCTCAGCTGGGTTTAAACCCAGAGTCCAAAATACAAGTCCAATGAAAGAATTTAAACAAGCCCACAAATTAAACAAACAAGCCCACAAATAAATTATTACAAACCCAACAGAAAATAAGAGAAGCCCAAAAATTGGCTTTAATATTACAAGCCCACAATTAAAAAATTGGAAGCCCACAATTCGGGTTCTCTTAAATGGGTTACCTTTTAAGCACAGCCCAGCTGCTCTGATATTGTTGCAAAAACCCAGTTGGGCTTTGGTTCTTTTCCTTGGTGGCGTCCCAGCAGAGGAAAAACAGGTTCAGAACAGCAGGTCCAACAGCAAATGAAGTGAAGCAGATGCAGATGCAAATGCTATGCAGTGAAATGCAAAAATAGCTAAAAAAAACACAAGAAAAACACAGCACCAATCCCCGGCAGCGGCGCCAAAAACTTGGTAGGGCCCCGAAGATATTAAATTTAAATGCAAAATGTTCCCCCGCCAAAAACTTGGCAGGCCCGGAGATGTGTATAAAATTAAAGCGCAATGAAAACGCGGGCCTACAGTAATACCGCAAGTGCACGGTCGTCGGTTGTAGCTCGTGCATGTACGGGTCGATCCACAGAGATCGGGTGTGTTTTGTAGTGTTTAGCTATTTGGGCTCTAAATTTGCTAATGGGCTTTGAATACCCTTTGGAACTGTTGGGCTTGGAATTGAACTTGGGTTCAATGGAGTGAACTGAGCCTTGGGCTCAGTTGGATGAGCCTTAGGTTAAGCTAGGCTTTCCTTGTTCTGAACCTATTTCTGGGCCTTTTGTTGTGAACCAAACCTTGGGCTTTGTATTCAGTCAAGGATCTGGGCCTTTGGGCCTTTGAGGAACTGAACTTCAGTTTTGATTTAGCTAGGCCTTGCAGAGGACTGAACTTGAGCTTTGAAGAGGAAGCAGCAGCAGCAGCAGTAGGAAGGAAAAGGCAGCTGCAGCAACAGCAGCAGTGCAAAGGGAGGCAACAAGAAAACAAGTAGCAGCAGTAGGGGAAGCAGTGCACAGCACAAGGCAAAGAAAGCAATGCAGCAGTACTGCAGGGCAGTGGAAGCAGAAGCAAGGAAGAAAAAGGCAGCTGCAGCAACACAAGGCAAAGAAGAAGGAAAGCAGCAGTACTGCAGCAGCAAAGCTGCAGAAAACAGCAGCAACAGCAGCAGCAGTGCAAAGAAAGCAGTTGCACAAGCACTGAGTAGCAGGATAGGGAAGCAACAACAGGGCAAAAGCAACAGCACAAGGGCTTCTGACTTAGTAGCAAAAGAGGAGTGTAAACAGTGGCTCTAGGCCAAATTGGAAGCAAACCAGAGAACAAAAGAATGGCAAAAACAGCAAAGATTAAACAGACTAAAAACTAAACAGCAAAAGAAAGATGACAATGAAGAAAACAGTGTGAACAAGATAAATGAACCAAGGCCTAAGGCCAAGGGCAGGGGAGATGGTGAAGCTAACAGAGCAAAACTAAGGCATTCTTAAAGAATGGGAAGAGAATTAGCTTGCTATGAGCACTAATTTCTCCCAATGCTCAATCAAATCAGTGCAACCTAAGCATACAAAAATGGAATGGAAAGATAATCAGCTTGCTATGAGCACTGATTTCTTCCATTACTCAATCAATTCAGTGCTTCAAAGGTTTCTAGCCTAGCATTCTATCACTTCACATGTATCACAAAACAGGTATATTAACATTACATGGAACTAAACATGCATTAACATTAAACAGGACACATGTAAACAACATCTAACAGTAACAACACACATTAACAGAACACATGATTAAACAGGAGCAACAATTTTAACAGGAGCACATTTAACAGGAGACAAACAGGATATGAAAACAGGAAATTAAAACATGAAATTAAAACAAGCACATTAACAGGAACTTAAAATTAAAACACAAATTGCAATAAAAAGTGACAGAATTTAACAGAACTTGAAATTAAAATTGAAACCCTAAATTGAAATCTAATTGAAATTTAAGAACTTAAATTAAACCTAAACTAACCCAATTTTGGGGGAATCTCGGCTAGCCCAAGAACACCTTCTACACATGATACATATCCCCTATTTATACCCAGGACACCCAATTAGGGTTTACAAACCAAATCCCTAAATTTCCCCCAAAAACAGTAAAACTAGGGTTTTAAATTCATCTCACCAATCATGATGAAAGTTGTTTCTGACTTCGACCCACGTTGCTACATCTCCTTCTAGCCTTCCTGCACGCTTCGAATTCGTCTATAGACTCACTTATTTTACTGATTTCTCACCTAGGGTTTCAGAGAAAGGAATGGTGAGAAATCAGTGAAATAAGGGGCTAGAGAGAGGGGGAAAAAGGGAGGGTAGGTGATGGTGGTAGATATGGCGACGTTTGGTGGTTGTGGCAGGTATGGAAGTAGCAGGTGGACGTGATGGTGGCGGAATGGGTGTTTCTGCAGAGGAATGGGGGAGAAGTACGGAAGAGAAGAAGGGAATGAGAGAAAAAACTCTCGATGGTTTTTAGGGTATAGGAATTTTCACTGTGGAGCATGTACATCGGAGATGATGATCAGAAACGTTGAGCGTTGGATGCAAATATGGTTGGTAGATCTAACGGTAATATAAGAGATGAATCACTTCGACCGTCGGATTGTGAAATACAACGAAGTCAACGGTGTTAGATGATGTTAGGTACTGTAGTGTAAAGCGGGAGTATCTAATTTTGATGCACAGGCATAGAAGCGATCGTTGGATTCAACTACAATCTAATCTGAAGTCATGGAATTTATGCGCTGTGGCGTTTGGCAGAGACTTCAGATTTTGATGCTCTATGAATGAGCGACCGTAGGATGATGAGTTGGATCCAATCTGACGGATGAGAATGGAGGCGGTTTTGGTTATAGAAAATGGGTTTGGATAAGGGTTTTGGGCCTTGGGTATGCCAAGCCCATATCTTCTTTAAGAGCAATTCTTCCTTCTTGAGCCCATTTCTAGTCTTTTGGGCTTATGCGCACCATTCTTCGCGGCTTCCTTGTGTAATTCCTCCCGGCTTTTCACTACTTTTCTGCTCTTTTCGTTCCGCAATTCATCCAAACTTTATTTACAACCTAAAAATGCAAAATTAAGTAAGAAAAATATTTATTCTTGAAAACAATGAAAATACAGAATATGGGATAAAATGTAGAATTACTGCGCAAAAGATGAGTTAAATGCCAACAAAAAGGGATAAATATATACAATATTTGGCACTCATCACTTTCTTCAGTTCAGCTTTCAGAAAAACAAGGTTCCTTGTCGCAATTCCAAGTTGTTCACGCACAACTGAAAAAATATCTGAGAAGGTTTCCAACCAGTTGAGATGACATATGGACTGGTTGATTGTAAACATGATCTACAGCATTTTAACAGGTTATGTAGATATGATTCACACAAAACTCAATAACCTTTTGTTCTTCAACATTGTTTTCCTTGTTGCATTCATTCATCGTGCAGTTCATGTAAAACAAGAGAACATTTTGTGGTTACGAAACAAAAATATATCAAGAGAAGAAATCCTTGATATATATATATATATATATATATAATATGTTCACATAGGGAAACCCTAGAGACCCATATTAATGGTTCGGTCATGAACTAGGTGTACGCACCGTTGGTGGCTATGAACCAAGGTTCAAAACCCAGGAATCTATGGAGAAACCTTTAGCAACTTGATATATGACAAAGTCAAACACAAGTTCAAACATAAGGCAGAAATTCTTAACTCAAGAGATTAGATCCCAAGAATTTTGTTGGGAACGACTCAACTTTCTTATGGGGAGAACTGCAAGAAGATTTTCAGAGCTGGCAACAAAAGAACTGTTTTTTAGGAGAAAAATATTGTTTTAAGCAAACCTGGAGCAAGGCTCAACAGTAAAAAGATCATAAAGGAAATTAAAAATACAACAAAGGCTAATTTTTCAAGAAGAAGATATCTTCTCAGAAATCATGTGCATCCTCACATGGTCTCAAAGAGGATACACAGCGATACGTAGTCATGTTGTATCCTGGTGAGCATTCTGCTCATCAAGAGTATTAAAATTTCCTTATTTTCTATCCTCGAAACCAACGGAGGAGTCAGGATAAATAGACTCAGAAACATTAAAAACTGAGGGACAAGAGGTACCTGAAGTCGCTGTCTTCCTTGTTTTCTTAATGCTGCGCTTGAGTCGATTTATGTTAGTCTTAAGTTCTGAAACACGGTTGTTGATAAGAACGTATTCAGGAACTGTTGACATAATTGATCCACGTCTTTCTTCAGATACGGACGAAGATATTAACAAATTCTTCTTGTATTTTAGATCAATACGGAAGTTATTTGTCCTTATAACACTATTCTTTTTACAATTGTGAAAAGACTTTGTGTTGTTTTTGCATGCAAGATTTGGCTTATCACAGCATTTTCCTTGTCTGAAAGTAGGACAATTAAAACCAGTAATATGAGAAACCGGTTTGATTACTTCCTTGGACATCCAGGTAAGGATGTTATGAAATTTTTCATCCCGTAGGTGAAAACGACATCTCTTCTAAATGTGACCTTTGTTTCCGCAATAATAACATCTGACTGAGATGTTATTAGTTGATCTCATATGAGTTGTATTTGGAGATTGAAAATTCTGGTTTTTTGAGATTTCTGTTGCCAAAGGTATCTTTTCGCTCTTGCCATCAGTGAAGATTTTCAACTGGACATTTTTACCAGCACGAACAAAGATAATATTATTACTGCTTGGAGTGTCTATTCCTTTATAGACCAAACCCCGCGTATCACGAGGTTTTTTACAAGCTCCCAGTAGTGAAGATAAGTTTGTTGAGCTAGAGTTAAACTTTTTCAAGTTTCCTTCCAGTGACTTAACCTTTTTAAGAGCAACAACAAGATCAACCTCCAACTGTTTTTCTTTGGAGAGAAAAACATTTTCTCTATCGTTAAAACAACTTTGTTGAGAGACAAACTTAGCTTCAGATTCAGCAAGTTCTTCTTTCAACATGAAGAGATTTCTAGGAAGATTTTCACATTCCAGGTTCTTAGAACGCACATCTTCATCACGATCTTTAAAAAGTGACTGAAGAATGGTATACCCACAATCAAAACCCTTAAATAGTTTTCTCATCTTCTTGTTTTCTTGACAGTGAGGAGCCAGAAACTCAGCCAAACAAGATGTTGACTTTTTCTTTTTATGAGATGGTCAAAAAACTCGATGTATTGGGAGACTTTCTCATTAACATCTTCTCAATCATCTGAACATCTGAAAGATCATCCAACTATTCATCTAGGCATGATTCCCAGTTATACACAGTTTTAACAGACACAAGGCTTTGGACCAAATCAAAAAGTTTCTGAGATGGTGATGTGTTATCTGAGACATTATCGTCCATAGTCAGTTCGCTACAAACACAGACTTATGAGGACTTAAACCTGTTTGGCTGCTCTGATACCAATTGAAAAAGCGGGGGTATAACAACCACACCCAATATTTCGTTCAGACAATCTTTCTGGGGAAAAGCGGTTGTGGAAATTAAGGTAACGATTTATTTTTTAGTTAATCGTTTTTTCTGTTTAAGAAAATCTTGATTTTATTGCATATATTTTGCTTTTGCTTAACAAAATTTCGGTACAATTGATATTTTCCATTATGATGTATGGATTGATTTCTAGGATCCGATTGTTTCCAGTTAAGAAAAATTATGTCAATTCATTTGACTTATTGATTTGGTATCTTCTTTATTGTATTGTTATATTTTCATTGGATTATCTTTGTTTCAATTGCTTCTGGTTAAGAATAACTATGATAATTCAATGATTTATATTTTCTTTACTTAACAAAAATACGCGATCATTTTTGTTTAGTCCATTTGATTCCGGATAAGAAAAACTATGTTAATTTTGATCTTAGTTTAGGTTTATCAAATATAGGATTCGGTTATTCAAGTGTAATCGAAGTCCTTGACAAGAAAAACTAGTTAACTAACATAGTGTTTGTCTTGTCTAAAGAAAGGTCTAAGTTATTTTATGAATAGTGAGAACCTAATAAGAAAAATGGAGTTAATTCTGATCTCTATTTGTGTCTTATCAAATCAAGCAATTGTACATACACAACCGATTCGGTTAGTAACTAAGTTATCTTAGTTGATTTATCGGACCAAGGGACAATTGCTCCGGTAAATTGTTTCCTTGATAACATACTAAAATAAGATTACTTATGTAGTTTCGGTTTTAGTATTGGTTATCTAAAATGGTATGTGAAACCTTCGTGCTTAACTCTCAGGGGTTGTATAAGTCTTTTGCTTTCAGTTTGGTCTTTTGTTTATTCGTTTCTTTGTCATTTTTGTGTAAAGATGTTCGGATTAAATATTTAGGGGGAGTAAAGCTTTTTTAATTCAAATGTCAACATGGGATTTATGTTTTGAATATGTGCAGGATATTTTGTTGTTGAAACTTGGAATCAAGTGTATGAAGAATGAGTCGTTTTGTAATTCGTTTATCTCCATATGTAATGGAGTTTTGTCACTAAAATTGAGAAAAGGGGAGATTGTTAGAGCATAGCTCGGTTGAACCCACCAAGCGTTGGTATGTCAAGTTTGGTTGTCATATTTTATTGTCAAAACTCATCTAGATTTGCTTGATTAATTAATAGAGTCAACTTCGTTTAGGTTAGACTAGAAAGTTTAGGAATGATGAGACTTACAAGTATTACTCTAAATACCTGAAGAATGTGAAGAAGTAACAACTACAACGAAGACATCATCCTTCCTCTTAAGGTTAGTAAGACTAACTTGACTTGTTTTCATTCCTAATGTGTCTTTCAAGTCACTTTATATTGAAAACATAACATGCGAAGCTATATTTAATACTCAAGTGATTAGACTTGGTCATATCATTATGATCAAAGTGTCAAGAAATTTTATTGAATTACGAAGTATAACGCTTATCTTTTGAACTTCGTAAAGACGACATCAACATAATCTATGTATATAGTTATTTGATTATGTGTAGATATAGGTGTGATCTAATCCTAGAAAACTATCTATTATCACATTGGTTTAAGGAAGTAGATGTATGAACTTATTTCATAATCGAAAGGTAAAGCATAAGTGTGTTGGTCCGGTTCTTTATTGAATATTATTTGAATGACCAGTGCTAGATGACGAGGTAGAACTAATCTTAAATTATGTTGAGAAAAAAGTTACAACCGGTCATACCCTATATTGTGAAAATGTATAATTGATCCTACCTGGTTTTGGAAGCATGGTATAACCGGTCATAACCTATATATAATGACATGGTATAAATGATCCTAATTAGTTTTGGGAAGGATGGTGTAACTGGTCATAACCTATATTTGGAAGCATGGTATAACCGATCCTAACCTAGTTTGGGAGTTATGGTATAACCGGTTCCAATATTCACATATTTCTTTATGTTGTGTATGAATACGGAATTAGGTTTTGCTAAGATAGGAAACTTTTAGATGTCGACGTTATTTTATCATGTGTATAAAAATTATCATTAATTGTTCAAAGATATTCCTTGATGCTCAAGGTGATCTGAAACCAAAATATTGAAAAATATTTAATTATGATATTCGATTATATATGTTTTAATTACCAACAATCAAAGCATATCTTCTAGAAAAGGATTATTAGTTAATGTGATAAACTAATGATAGGAATTTTCTAAGAGAGATTTCAGAAATATTATTTGACATTAATTGGAAATAGAAAAACCGAAATTAGGTATTTTAATGCATATCTTGAGGATATTTTCGGTTTTGGAGTTTCTTTGTTGTTCAAACAACCTTGGTCTATAAATACTTGAGTTTGCATTTCTTGAAAACCATCTTAAGTCATTGGCGAACTTCATTCATGTTATTTCTGGTGGAGTCGTATATCTGGAGAGGAAAGTACCCTAATTAGGAGAAACCTCATAAGACCAGTCGTTTAAAGACTTTGGTGGGATCAAGAAGTTCCACGAGTACCGTTGGTGAGAAACTAGATAACTGCATTGTTATTTTAGTTTTTTATTATTGATTTGATTGACTAACGGTTGTTGAAACTTTGATTGCACCTAGTTTGATTATTCTTGAGAGCCTTCTCTTCTGACATAAGAGTCACTCAAACTAGATCAAAGTATCGACGAGATATTTAGAACTATTTGTAGATATAAAGATATCTTGTGATAATCCATTGTTAACAGACTCCGTTCTGTGTGTGATTGACCATAAGAGGATTCAATTTTATGTTGTGCAGGTTATTAAGAAGGCAGTTGAAGATTTAAAGACGAAGAAGATTTTCTTATTAGTTTTCGTATTTTGTGAATTTGTGCACACGTATTGATCGTCTAGGATCCGACTTAAATTAGATTTATCCAATTAGAAAGTCGTTTACATCGGCAACTATCATTTGGTGATATTTTTCAATATTTGAATCTGATAGCTGTGAATCTGAATCTAAGTTACTGATTCGGATTGATCTTACCCGACAAAGGAGTTTATTAATTTTAATATAAGATCCTTTGTCGACTACGCAACATATCTTTTATTCTAAAGATAATTGAAGTGGTTACCAAACAGTTTTATTTCCTTTGTTATTTGGAATACTATCTAAATGAATTGAGTACATAAAGACTTTACTTGGTAAAGCAACTTGACATAATGATTTATGTCTTGAGATTCACGTGTGTGACCAAAAGTTGGAAGATGCAAGGATACTGAGGAAATTAAGTATCTAGGGGTAGTTTACTTGGTCTCAATTATACGAAGTTGGCTTTGTTCTTTGTATAACCGCTTAATTATGAGAGTATTTAATACTGGATTAGGTCCAAGGGTTTTTCTGCATTTGCGGTTTCCTCGTTAACAAAATCTTGTGTTGTGATATTTACTTTACTTCCACATTATAATTGTTTTATTATAATATAGTAAATACACTTGTGTGTTAATTCTGATACCATTTACCCTTTCCTAAACAAACGAATCTCGTTAGTTATCTTGTCGTAACCATCCTATAACCATCCTAAAATACTATTGATAAACACGGAAATAAAATAAAACATGATCTCAAATATTTATTAAATCAATTTTAACAATTATTATCCTTAAGATTTCTGCAAACGTATCTGCCTAGGCTAGGTATTATACACGCGAGGTTAGTTTCTCCTGCAAGGAATAGATCTGAATCTTAATTGGAATTTTACTACTTAAGTGAACTAACTAATAGTAAATTTAGTTACTAATAACCTTACATGTTTGATTGTTACCTTCAAAACACTTAGACCAGTTATATATTTGTATACCAGCAATAACAATTAGTATGTACTGTTCTTGAAGGTGGGATTGGAATCAAGAAAAATTTCAACACCGCTCCAAAAAAATAATAAAGGGAAAACCAAAATGACATTGTTATTCCCTGACATTGGTCATTTCAGTAAAAGTTGAGTTGTTTCGAGGAGTATTACCAGATTTTACCACACTGGATGTAAGTAGAGGTCCAGGAAGATTTGAATACTATGTATAGCATGTAATTACTTAATGAATTTCATCTGTATTGGAAAGAAAAAAAAATCAGCATTATGTTGAAAAATCCTAGTTTTTTCAACTCCAACAAGGGAGAAAAAATCAACACTTGGATTGTTACCATTTTAGATAACTAAAAAAGATTATGTTTCGTTAGGAAAGGGCAAATTTGGAGGGGAAAAAAAGAACAAATTGCTAGTTTGAATAAAGTTGTTTTTAGAAAAGACAAGTGGCATCGTATCATTTGTCCCTCATGGCCTCATCCAAATTTGTCCCTCATGGCATTTTCCAAATTTTCCCGTCAAAAAATTATCCATTTCAAATATACTAGGTTTTTTATATTAGATTTTTCGTTACATACATGTAAGGGTAATACTTTTTCAGGTGTGTTGCGTTCCAGGTGTGCTTTAATTCTCTACCTTCTATATCTGCCAATCGAGCCACTATGAGATCCAACGTAAGATTCTTTTCCCATGCTTTTGTTTTAGTTGTGGGGATGATGATTTCAGTTGGCGGAATTGCTTCCATTCAATAAGTTAGAAGGAATGGGGACACTCCTTTCGATGTGCGCCTAGTGGTACAATAAACCCGTGATACATTATGCAACTATTCACACCAGCTTCCGTAGTATGTATCTAGCTTATCCTTTAGATTGTATGTGATCGTTTTGTTAGTGGCTTCGGCCTGACCATTGCTTACCAGATATGTTGGTGTCGAGTTTGCTTTTCGCATTTTATATCTGAAAACGCAGGGGATACCAGATACACCCACCTTTTTCATTTGGCAACTTGTATAAACAAAGCTTAATACAATAAAAAGTAGACCAACTGAATGATCCTTGACAATATGTATATATGTATATAGAGTTGATATCTCGACCTCTGCTCAATCAATATGTGTATAAGGACAGAGTCCACGAACCTGGTGGTTAACCAGAGTTCTTGAACGATCTAAAAAATCAGTATCCAAGATCAATCTAGTCGTATCCAAATAATCCAATTGGAATTCTTGCAAGTGATTAAACTTGTTATCTATCTTTCAAGATAAAAATTCTACAAGAAATCGCGTAATCGACTACAATTAAACGACGTATCTATTTAGATTGAATACGTACAAACCTGTGTTCCAATTATAAAGATAAACAATATAATACGGAAAAGGAAAAAAAAAAGATACCGGAAAAGTTATTAACGGGGAAACCGCAATAACAGAAAAACCCTGCGACCTCGTCCAGATTTGATCAACACACTGTATTAAGCCGCTACAAACACTAGCTTACTATCAGACTTCGGGCGAGAATGTAGTTGAGACTGAATCCACCTTCCAAGCGGTTCAGTTACAGTCGCGCTCCTTAAGTCTCTTGAACCTCACGGCTCTATGCACTTGATTCCCCTAGCTGACGTCCTTTACAACCTAAGAGTTGCTTCAACCGATGTGAAGACTTTTGATACCGATCTGTCTCTAACAGATAAGCCTATTTGTTTTCTATTTAGATCAAAGATCAAGTTGAGGAAATCTGTTTGCAATAGACAAAGCTAGCAAACCTCACAAATCTGGAACATACGACTCCCAAAGAGCATCCTAGATTCTTAACCACCTCTCAAGAACAATCTTTGATCATATTTTTCTACATCGACTCCCGAAAAGCTAGCAAACCTCACAAATCTGGAACATACGACTCCCAAAAAGTTAGCAAACCTCACAAATTTGGTATAAGAGTCGAATTGTATTATAATTCTTTATGTATCATATTTTCTAGGGTATAATTGGCAAGCAACCTGGAATATAAATATCTAAAAATTTGTGCCTTCGAATTTTATAAATTTTATCTCGTCGGAAAGATTTTAAAATTTTGGTGTTCTATGCGGTTTGGTTATCTTGTGCAGATGGATCTACACTTCCTTTATATTCAAAGAACATGCCTACTACACTATGCAATAGCAGGTCACTTGATATGGACAAACTTAGTTCAAAGAGGACAACAAGCAAGTGAAAAGGCGTAACGCAGTTTAACTTAATGAGACATTCAGAGCAGCTGTTGAAGTTAAAAGAGATCTTTATATGTTATTCTTGCTTACATTATCAGTTCAAGCGGTCTAAAAATCAAGCCCATACATTTTCTGTATTGTGCAGCCTTAAAACATCAACTCCCCTAAAAGGAGACTCCTACCTTAAAGAAAAAATTGAAGAAAAAATCAGGAAACTTTTTCTTGCAAGCCTAAACCCTCAAACTTTAACTCCAACAGAATCGCTATTCGAATCATCTGTTAAGCTGGGAAGTTTCTCTGCGCCTACAGCTCGTCCTGTTAACAAAATGAGAATATGAGAAACCTAGTAAGATAGAAGTGGGATAAATAAATATTTGACAAGTACATTCAAAAGTACTTACATGATGTTCATTGTCAGAATCTTCAGCATCTGCTTCTGCATCAGCCTTTTCATCCTTATCAGAATCTTCGGCATCAGCCTCATCATCTTCCTTTTCATCCTAGTAGAAAGAAACGTGCATGTTAATTATAGATTGGAACCCAGGGTGGTGGCCCAGAAGATTTAAATGAAAATGTGAGACAAGATTTGTTGCAGGAGATACTTACTTCATCTGATTCACCTGCTTCATCCTTTTCCTGTAAGACATAATAGATAGCACAGTAAGATAACAGAATTAAGATAATCAAGCAAATGGACATTTGACAGAGATGCATAGGAAATCAGCAAGCCAGGTTACGCTTCTGCCATATTTTCAACAAAAAGAAATGCTTACATAATTTACATTCTACAATACATGTAAGAGAGGTCGATACATTATTTATTAATCTAGGTACATAACATTTCGAAAAAAGAAATAACACAAATAAAACTCAGTACCTCTTCCTCTTTCTTTTTCTCGGCCTCATCAAAGGCTGCCTTCTCGCCCTATAAATTTGAGTTTTGAACAGAATTTAGAATCTTCCACAAAACCAGATACACAACCAACGAAGAGAAAAAAGAAACACAAAAGAATTAATACCTCCTTTTGTTTTCCCCATGTTTCCTCTGCGAGCTTCTTTGCATAATCAGGATCATCGCAGACCAAGACGTTGTCGAACATAGTTCCTGATTTCACCTGGAAAACGTGTACATCTTGCTAAATTAGTACCTTTATATTCAAAGAACAACAATGTAAAGCATCAAACGGTAATTAAAACAAATACCTGCCACAATTCAATGCCCACATATTTCAACTTGGGGTAGACATAGATTTCAGGGTCATCCTTGAAATCTGTACAGCAACTTAATAAATCAATAAAGTATTTTGCAAGCGAATGTTTGATAATGACATAAGCCATTTGAAAACTTCAATAAAATTCAGCTACTGCCACAAACCTGGGTTGTCAATCATAGGTGCCTTCCATTTTCCCTTGTAGTTGGGGTTCTTAATTTGCTGCCAGTTGCAAGAGAAAAGTTAGAGGCTGATTATTTCTATTACTTCAAGTAAATATTTTACACATAATTGTGCAAACCTTTGCTGTCCATGGTCCCTTGTATTCAGGGTTGGGAACTGTTGGAGCTGTCCACTCACCATCTTCTGACTCATCCCAGTCTTCAGGCTGGGATAGCAAATACAATGAAATCAATACCTAGGAAGCCATCACTTGCAAGTTATAAAAGTATAAATACACATGAAAATATCATACAAAAAGCATACCTGTCTCGCTTCAGGGTCAACAATCTCTTGTGGAATGTCATCATATCCCTTTGAGAACATAAAAAAGGGCAATACAATTAGTAAATAAACATGAAGATAGATGTTGGTGATTGAGAGGAGAACCTCAAAAGGATCTCTTCAAAGAAGGTGAGTGAATACCTCTGGCTTCTTATCTTCAGGATCATCAATGTACTCCTTGTCATCCCAATCTTCAGGCTGTATATTGACAAATTTGTTAAAACAAAACTGTAAAGCTAAAAAGAAGCTAAATTAACAGCTGCTAACAATACTTTACCTTCTTGGCTTCAGGATCCTTGATTTTCTTAGGTGGGAGAATATCCCAGTCACTGTACAAACTTCCAGTCTGTTTCTCAGAGTTGTCGATAAGGATGATGTATGTAGCATCTGGTCGAAGGATGAAAGTGTACACATGAGTAAGCTGATCAGTCTCGCAAGGAACATCCTTCTTGATCAAATGATTCTTGTCTCCCTTTGTAAGAATTGCATGGACCTTTTTGGTACTGTATCCACAAATGTCTGGGCCAAACATGATACTGCAATTTATCAAATAAAACCCACAACAATGTTAGAACCTTAATTTAACCAACACTTGTACACAAAGTCACAAACCAGTACTAGTTACCTGTATGGAGTGTCACCACCAAACTTCTTCTGGTCAACATCATCACTGAGCAACTTCATGTAGCCACCACCACAATCAAGCTTTTGCTCGTGTTTAACATTGAATTGGAAAACCAATGTCTTTCCTTTGTTGCTGAACTCTGGGAATGCAGCAGAGATGGCATAAAACCTGTAGTCTTCACTGGTTTGGATACCTAATCAAACAAATCAGAGTCAACATGAGTATTTTGGAATCTAGCAGGTCTACAAATAATCCACAATCAATTAGATATGTTAATGTGATTCAAAATGACCAAGTCATATATCATTACCTTTGTCATTAGCATCACCGGTCCATTTACCGGAAGTAAAGTTCCACTCCCCAGCCATGTTCTCATCCTTCTTCCAGTCAGATTTAACCCATCGATTTTCCCATCCATCTATAACAGTCCACAAGCAAGAATTACAATCAAATTACTAGATACACCAATATCAATCAAACTAATTACACAAGTAACAAGATCTCTCAGTAAAAATTACTTTCACTCAGAAAAACAACTAAACAGTAATTAGTAAAATACTAAAACCTCTAGGGTTTTAATGATGATGTAGTAATGGTGTATATCAATCAATTCCGAAACACGATTTCTTACGTAATCAATTCAAACATCAGTCCTTTTCCTAATCGTATGATCTATTTAACTATATCAGTATTTTCCTCGGGTTCCAATTCAAATCTATATGACTATTCAGATTTTAAATTCAAATGTATTTAACTATTCAGATTTTTATATTCAATTGTATATAACAATTAGGATTTTTCAATTTTCTCAGATCTATGTGATTTCTAATCATTAAATAACTAAAAAGGAAGACCAAGCATAAGATCACAGACACAAAAACCAATCTAGATATCAAAATCACAGATCTACGTCCGAAAACTCATCATCAAATCATACTGAATAAAAATGTACTCGTATAAATTAACAGAAAAAACCAAATCAAAATCAGAAAAAAAAAAAAGGGATTTAGATTTTCACCTTCGAATCGCTCTTCGAAAAAAACTTCAGCGGAAATAGTTAGAAAGAGTGAAAGAGAAAGTAGTGAGAGGAGAGCAAGATTTGCTCGTGGAGACGCCATCGTTACTTAGCAGCGAGAGAGACGAGAGACAATGTTTACTTGTTCTTCTCCTCCTTCAGACGAGTGAGGGAGTAAATATACGAATCTACATCGATAATATGGAAAGGTTAAATTAGGAAAGAAATTTATTTTCGTTTCAGAATTACGTTTTTGGGTATGGAATTTTTGGGGTAAGACTAGTCTTTTAATGCGAGTGAACTAAAATATATTGAGTACTCGCGTTTTTATTGGTTATCGTTTGCTGGTGAGGATGTGGCATCCAATGGGATGCTGAGATTTGGCTGATTATGAGTGAGAATGAATCATCTGGATTTACTGAAATAGCCCTTGAGGTTTGTTAAAACCTAAGCTTTTGACTTTTTCTGATAAGGATATATTCCACGTGTGGGTGAGTGGAATGGGAACGGGATCGAAAAGATCCTGGTCGTATTCCAATAATTAAAATAGACTTGACCGATTTATGATTAGGGAATAAAATTTAATCAATTTGATTTTAAGCCATTGCATGGTAAATTAGTTTCTGAACAATAACATATAATTCGAAACTAGTTTCATCGTTTGAGTTCAAAGATAAAATTGTAGGATTCCATGAAAATAACTACGTTAAGGAAATTTTTCTTTTTTTTCTTTTTTATTTAAGCATGACAGAATTCTTTGTTAACTAGTCATCCTTCATGACTTCCATTTTTATTGGGTCTCATGTGCTTGGCATACACTTGCCCATATAAAACTTTCTTTTCTAGCTGTCATTTCTAATGATACCAGAGGGAACGTAAATTTGAAGTGTTCATTACTTTTCCTATGCAATTGTTATCGATAATTTTCTTAAATTACTTTTCCTATGCAATTGCTATCGATAATTTTCTTAAATGGGGTCCGGGACTCTGGTGTTGCTACAGACTTAAAGATTAAGGAGTGTGTGTTTTCCGCAACATCCTAATCTTGTTCAATTGTTTATACAGTTGTAGCTAGGGACCCTCACATAATCATCATTGTACGGATATTTGGCATGCTTCAAGTGTGGTGATTACAATACCACGAAGCACTGTGCCTTGTTATTTGACGAACTTGCATCCGAGTGATAGCCTACCAAGATACTCCCTCGGTCTCTATCACATCGGCAGAGTTTAGAAATTTTATAATCTCGTTAGATAGGATAATGCATGGGTATTATAAAATTATAGTTGTAGAATATTTGACAACCACAACCTATGAGATCTAACATCTAATACGAAGAAGTACTAACAAATGAGAAGTGAAATGCATCAATGTAAACATGAATACGATATTTTTATGTGGTTCGATCATTAACGAGATCTACATCCACGGAGTTTTCATTGTATGATGATTCGTTTACAAACAAACTCCATTAAAAGGAATTGAAGTCCTTGGTGTGCTCTAAGTTGTGGAACGAAGAAGAAAGATCCCAACAAACATATCTCTCTTTCCCTTATAAAGAGATAGGGATATACATCGAGTTACAATAATGTCATTAGGCCTGACTAGTTAAGATAAGAACTAGTAAAGAGGTCTTATCTCCTATACACGATTGTATCTAACTAAGTTACTTCTGCCTTAATCTCTCGGCATGCGTTTGTTACATATTTTGGTACACATTTATGCCCTTTTTCTTGAGGTTTGTTCGAAGAGCAATCCTTAAGAAAATCCTTCAGATCTTGCGTCAGGCTGTTGTTGATGTTTTGCATTTTATACTTTCGCTTCGGGTCTTGGCTTACAGATTCTCTGTGTGTTATCCAAACTGATCGCTAGTTGAATCTCGAATTGCAACGACTTGGGCTTTTTATTGGGCTGCGGATTGTCTGAATCTGGGATTTAGGTAGCATGCTTTTGGACTAGGCGCATTTCACTATCTTTAGTCCCGATCAAACTGTACTTCCCGATTTATATACTTTAATTACAGTCGTTGCAATTCTTTATTCTTCTTTAATCGTCTCTGGCTTCCCCTTGCATCGTAGACGAATTAAGGTTGTGCTGAGGTAGATTAATGGCTCTGAACATGAGTGTTTCATCGTTTAAGAGATGTCCGCCTTGGGTTGTTCTGAAGCGCGCAACTCTGGTGGTATGTCTCTGGCTTAAACGAGACATGCATATGGAGTAAAGGTATCATAAGCTTTATCTGTTGTACTAACGGTTCTCTTCGGGGCAGTTGTTTCGTCATTTGTTCAATATGATGTCTGAAATGTTTTGACGGGTTGAATTCGAGTCATCTGAATACAGATGGATTGTTCATGATTCGAAAAGACTATTCAACTGGATCTGGCCGTGGTGACTAGTTCTTGTGGTTGCGATTGCAAAGATTTTGCTGCTGACTATCATTTTCACTGTTGCACTCTAGTTGTGAATTTCTGATGTTGAATCGCTCTCCTCGGCTTTAACTGACTTCCTTTTTCAGTACGAGTCTGGTGGTGTTTTCTTCCGTTATGGGTCCTTTGTTGGGCCAAGTTGAGAACTTCGACTTAATGGTGCATCAGATGAACGTTGCAGTGAGTTCCGCTTTACATTGTTGCTGAAGGAACCGAACATAAGAATACAAATTGCGTCTAGAGTATGCATACTTTCCCTTATTCTTATGCAAAATTTCAAAGCAATTCTTGTCTCAATGGTTGCTAGTTGTTGTCATCGTGTCGTAGGATCGTACTGGCTGGACTCACTAACAGTTGCGGATCATGACCTTTGTTCCGAATTATCTGTATCCTTTGGTAATCGTTGGAACTCGCTTCGAGATGGATTGCTAGTCTTTTTCTTAAAGTATATGAAGCACTCCCGGACTGATTAGACACGTGATAATCTAGTCATGCACTCTTCGCGGTCAAAGTTGTTGTGTTTCTCCTTGATGGTCAATGCTCGAACTTTTCCTGGTTTACTTGGCATCATTTCTTGACGAATCGTAGTTCAAGTTCTCTAGACGAACATGAGTACTTGTTGCTCATGATGAGAAGTGGTAATTGTTATATCTCAAGCATATTTATGATGCCAATTCAAAACTCTGATATTAGCATAAATATCATAGTGAATCAGCGATGTGGTTATAAGGACACGACAGATTATTCAAGGAATACGACAATAGCAAAATACCATTCACGTTCAATGTTTAACATGGTTTTATAAAGTTAAATTCAGCTGTTTGTAGGCTAATAAGTTCAAAAAATAGAAAAAGCAATGAAAAGTTGTAGGCTTTGCACTTTATTGCCCTATTGTCAAGATCCCGTTGTCTCAACCATTTTTTATAAGGTTCACATTATGTCTCGAGAGGTATACATTTAACCTTAAACTCGAAAACATAAGGAGTCTTTTGACTTCTAAATGCAGCATTTTTATGGTCAGGCTTGTAACTATGCTACTGTAAGGATGCAAGTGATCATTCTGGTTCCTGCAATACTATTCGCCGAGCATGATTGTGGTATAAATCAGCAAGACATTTTGTTTCTAGAGTAGAATGGCATATGCAAGTAATTCAAATTATTCACGTGATATGTGAAGTTGTCGGATGTTTGTTCGCCACGGTCCTTCTGATTATGCAAATGAACCAGTGAAATGCACAATAAGACAGTCTCTCAAGATGGATGACACTTAGTTGTCTTACGAACCGGCTGACAGTTTTGGCTTCGTTAGTTTGTTCCGAATGATGAGGGTTTTCTCATGCCGGTTCTCTAGAGCATTTTTCTTGCATCAATCTTGTGACCTTCCAATTGTTGTTGAAGGGACTGCGCAAAGGAATACAATTTTCTTCGTCCTAGTATGCGTACTTGCCCCTATTTGTTTGCGGAGTCTCAAGATAACAATCATGCCCCAGACTAGCTCTTGTCATTGGTTCCCGCATCGTTATTCTCGCGCGAAGACATCCGTCCTGATATGTATACAACATACTTAAGCTTCTATATTGCCAGGGAGCTTGTTGTGGTTATATGCAATAACAAGATATCACTATGGTTGTACAAACGCTATCACATCCTCCTTTTGCAATAAAACATGTCATATTTCAGATTCTCAATGACAATTGTTGTCTATGCCGATAAATTAATTTGATAAGACTTTCCGCCGAATCTTAGTAGTAAATATCAATTATAACAATTTAAAGCGGTACGAAAATTTTCTTGTTGCACCCGTGGTTCGCAAGCCAAGCGACGTGATAGCGTTACTGTTCACAATCTTTATAGACTTAGGTAACTCCAGTGTGCCCCTGTCATTGATATATTTCGTGTTCGCCTGTGAGTGATCTCATTATTATTGTTTCCTGATGGATCCTCCGAGTATCAATTTCCCTTGGCAAGGAATGTCCGATGTCAAGATTATGATGCCCCTGCAAGATCAATTTCTTGTGTAGCCATTATATTTCTTGTGTATTCATTTATATGTATAATATTTGATTTCTTATCCAGACGCATGCTCTCAACAGGGAAGGTCATCGGGCCCAATGCCATATCCCGATTGAGGTACCTCATCAATTGTATTGTTAACCCGTGGTATGGGTGCTAGGTCTAGCAATAAAGTTATATTTATCCCCCAGTCTAGGTCATCTTGGGGATTATCATTTCATATGCCCCAAATACGAATAACCTATCGCTTTTCATCGCATTAACAACCCAAGGCGTCCCCTAGGTTATTTAGGTAAGATCACCCTAGTCAGTCATCAACCGGATGGCTAGGTTCAAATGATTTGTATCAATTTTCATCGATGAGAGTAACTTATAGTGCAAATCTGAGCTGCTCGATTACCAAGAAAATCGTGTCTTGGTAACCCATCGGTTACTGGTTTCGAACCACCATAACCCTTAGACTACCTCGGCACCTGCACACTGCCAACGTCCCGAGTACGAATGACCATTAGTCGCATAAGTCATCTCATTCCATCACTCATGGATGATAGTGAGTTTAAATGACCGAGTAGGTGCACTTCATCTCTCATGGATGATTATTTTTTACCAAGGTAACTTAGATTGCAAACCCTGATTTGAAAACTAGATAAAGGAGAACTCTAGCAACTGGGAAACCTAATCCCCCCACTTATGTGTGATACTAGTTGCATAAGCTAGAGTTGGTTCTCATTTAACCTTAGGTTTTGCATGAAACCCTGTGGGTTAACGACTTGAAGACTTCATTGGGATTGTGAAGCCAGACCCAACTATTTTCTCTGTAGTTGTGTGATCTGATCTTGTTGTTTCTATCGTATTGAGTACTATCTTCTTTAAGATTGGCGCGAGATTTATTATCTGATAGGCAAGATAAAAAGTAGTCACAAACATATTCGTCTCATCGTTTGTGATTCTACAATATCTTGTTTCGCTTCCATAAGATTAAGATTATTGTGAGGTGATTGATAATACTAGGATGTTTTTCGGGAATATAAGTCTGGTTTATCAATTGGTTCTTGTGCACCTTGATTTATCAAAATACGGAACAAAACTCATAAGTATTTCTTGTAAAGACCCTCAAGCTCGTCAACGTTATTATACCAGTCAAGAGACGTCTTACCCGCTAAAAACTCGAATAGTGAATATAGATTTTTATTAATAGAAATTAATCTAACAACGATCTAGATACGAAACTAGTAACGGTGAATAGATCTCGGAAAGTTAGGCGAGATGGTCTACTCGAGCGTGTCATTCGGACATCGGACGAAAAAGATATTTCTTACTTGATGTGAAGGGTAAAATGGTCATTTCACATAAGAGTATTATTAAGGCAGACGATCTTTCTTCTTAAGGCACCCTCTGTGGTTAACTCAAGAACCAAATCGATAAGATCAAGGACCTTCTATTTTGTCTTTCATTTTTCTTTCCTTTCTTCTTCTTCTTCTTCTTTCTCTTTTCGTTCTCCGCCTCTGGCGATCCTGAAGATGTTTTTGAAACTGTGAAATTGAAGAGATACTTAGGGGAAAACATCGAGGGATGTTTGCTGCTTGTGGTGTTGATGTTATTTGAGCTCGGAAAAAGGAGTTCTCAGGTGAATTTGTGGGTTGTTTGGGATGTTGTTAGTTGAAGATTGGAAGCGATTGTTGTTGAATTAAGGTTCTGAAGTTGTTTTGATGATGAATAGAAGAAGTTAGAGCTAGGGTTTCTCAGGACAACCTCATATAAGAATTAAGAGTTCGATTTGATGATAATTAAGAAGAAATTGGAGATGGGTTTAGCTAATTGAAGTAAGGGTTCTCGTTCAATTGATAATCTGAAGTAGTCTTGAAGTAATCTGAGAAGTCAAGGTTTGAAGTTCTGAACCAGATGTTGAATTGCAGCTGATGAAGAACATGGATTTGATTCTTGTGTTAAGAAGGTAATGGTGATATTAATGATGTCGAATCAAACTTTCAGGAAGACTGGAAAAGGTAATCTAATTTAAGTTTATTAACTGATTCTGCTTTAGGGTTCATGAGCAATTGATTATATTACATAAATTGGATAAATGGGTATGTGTAGGTTGTTCCTTTAATTAGGATTTGGTATTGTTTGAGTTACAGGGTTTCTGTGAGTTTTATTGGGAATGGAATTCTATGAATAAGGATGTTGGGGTAACTGAAATCTGTTTGAGGTTGAATTAGTAATTGATTGTTGAGGTTAGAAGATATTGGATGAAATTTTTTTACTGGAATTGTTGGTGGTGATGATGTTGTGGTTCATGGGATTGAACTGGATTGTGTGATTGGTTTGTTTGGTTCCAGTTCATGAAGTTGGCAGTGAAGTTATAGATGCTACAGATTTAGTGGTTTGAACTATAATGAGGTATTGAGATGTGTTACAGATATGCGAATAGTGTTGTTGTTGTGTTGAGGTGCAAGGTATGATTGAAGTTCTAGAGGGTGGCTGGTTTAAGTGGTGCTATGGATGTTGCCTAGATTACAGCTGCAATTGAAATGGAAAATGGTACTGCAATGGTGATTTATAGTTGGTGTTGAAATGAGAAGTGGATTGGTTGTGAATGAGTTAGGAAATGTGTGAGTTGTTGATTGGTGGTAGTGATGATGTCAGTCTCAGGACAAGCAAAGGTGAAACTGAGTTGTTGTTGATATGGGTTGCAGATGTAGTAATCTGAGTTAATGATGGAATCTGATAGTGTTGATATTACATGGGAGAGATGTGTATTGGTGGTGAACATGTTGAACTGGACTCGGGTTGTTTGAGATGTTATAGAACTGAAGCTATAGAAATAGAGTCAGATGAATGTGTTGAGATGATCTGAGTAATGCTTAAAGCTGCAATTACAGGTAATATTAGTTGAGTGTTGTATTTGATTTGATCTGGTTTGTTCAAGATAAATGTATTGTTATTGAAATATAGTTTAGAGTTTTGGTGTTGCACAATGTTGTGCATTTGTATCATTTGGCCTGAGCAATGGCTCTGGCCTGTGCAAGGGTTTTGTCTTTGTGCCTTTGAGCCTAGTCATGTTTCTGAATCTAGCTGACTTAGTCAATCTGACCGAGTTGAGTTAACCTGTTAACTAGTCATGAATCGGTTTGACTCAGTAAACCTTAACTGAGTTGTCTTCTTTGACCGAGTTGACTATTTGACATGGACATTGACCTTTGACTGGACGTTGACTGTTAGTTGATCCTTGACCATTAGTGACCGTTAGTTGACCCAGAAGGACCAGGCCTAGTTTAAGGAGATGGTTTGTTGGGATTGGGCTTATAGTTTATATTTTGATGTATTGGACCCTTATGGTCTGATTTAACCTTTGATTCCTTCTACAAAGTTGTAGATGTTCACAAGACTTAGCAATTGGACTTTAGAATCAACCTAACTGAATTAGTAAACCTGAGATATGATAAAGATAGATAATTAAAAGGTGTAGAACCTTAAATGGGCCTAGAATCATTAGAAAGATTTGTATGATTTATTGTGTGAGCCATTTTGGCTAGATTCCTAGAGTTCTTGTGTGATTAACAGTTAGTCTTATTAACAACGATCGATTCAAAGAATAAACCAGTGGATCGTGGATCTCGAGGTAGGCGTGGCTTGTCATCAAAATAAGTGGGAATACATTTGACTCTTTGCTAACCATTATTGTCTTCCTTTACAAAAGTTTATGTTTAACAAACTTATGTATTTCTGTTTGTGCGTTTTATGCATTGTTTAACTTGTTTTATGATAATTCTGTTGATTCTGTTAATCTTTCCATGGTTTGGAAAGGACCTGTAATGTGTTGTGGTCAATATGAATTGTTATGGTAAATAAGAATTTCCATGTGTGGTATATAGGATACGCTCCTTCACATATATACCTAGAGCTTTTATGATATATTGGTCGGCAGTTTGCGAGTTCGGAATTGTCGACATCAATACTTACGATTAGGTGTGAATTTGCGAGTTCGGAATTGCACAACCATAATATACATTGTTTGAAGAATGAGTTTGTCCATATACATGTTTGTTTGTTACAGTGATTTGGTCACTATTTAATGTTTGGGAAAGCATGTATTGTTTCCCATCTCTTGCTTATGATTACTTTAAAGTTAAATGTTATTTTCCTACTGGGCAGCCCTTTTAGGGATGATGTGCTTACCCATTCCCGCTTTCAGTTTCAAAGACAGATCAGAGTTGCGCAGCGAAAGCTCCGAGAAGTTGACTTCGTTAGTTGGTTATATTCTGGTATGTTTATTATGTTGTATATTCTATTTGTAAACTAAATGACTATTGTATATGTATCATTTGAGAGGAGTTCTTGTATATATATTTCTGAGCGGGGTTAGTTTCGGGTTAAGTTTTTGTAGCAGATTTCTTAGTTGAAAGTTTAAGTATTTGTTTTAGATTCGTAATGCCTCTTTATTTAGTTAATCTCTTGGATTAGTCAGCTGCTAGCTTTGGGGGCGCTACAGTGTTGGTATCAGAGCTCATTATTAGATCTTATATGGGAAACAATAGGAATAGCCAGTGCCAGTTAGTGAACCAGATTAGTTTTGAACTGGGTTGGGTTGAGAGATAAATCTTAATCACTAAAATTTATCTTTAAAAGATTTATTTATTTGATTGATTTGTTTGTTTGGTTGTTTGTTTATGTAATGAAGTCAAAATTGTAAGGTACGCCAATAACTTTAGTTAATAAAGATTATAGATTAATCTAAAAAGCTGAACAAGTAGACAATATAGTATTAAAAATAAGTAAAATAGTGAGATTAGTATTATTGATAAATCTTCAAAGTCACATTGAAATTTATTGAATACCTTGACTTATATGTAGGGTAAACAATTTATTATTACATAAATGTTAATGATATTTTTGGGATTTAGTAATACTTGCAAGAGTAGTTAGAATAATACTTCAACCATCAATGTTAATAATAAAAAATAGTATAATAGTAATTATGTGAAGCTAACGATACATAATATTATGTATTACTTATTATGTGAAGTTAACGATAATAATAAAACTAATTATAATACAATATTTATTAGTAAAATATTTATTATGTGAAGTTAACGATACATAATAATAATAAATTATAGTAACTATAAATGATAATAAAACTAATAATAATTTTAATAAAGTAATGTTAGTATTTATCAATTAGTATCATATTCAACCTAACTTAACTAAAATCTCATCAAAGATAGAAAATAATAATTATGATTAAATAGCTATAGGAAATTAATAACACATATTTGTGGGTAAATTTCAAATAAGACTAATTACAAATTAAAAACAAATGTTTTGCGTGTAAACTAGATAATTAATATAATAATTGTTAGACGTTAGATTTAAGAAAGCGAGGATATAATGTATAAGATAAAAAGACTCAACTTGTTATTATTTGTACCTAAATTATCTTTAATTTAACAAATGATTCAGTAAATCTTTAAAAATGAAACAAATATACATGAAGTAGTAATAATAAAATTCTGATGCTTAGTGTAATATTAGAGTTAAAAGAAAATAAATTCATATATTAATAGGATACTTTACACTAATAGCAAAGTCTAAAGACCATTAAGATATATTATTATTTTACGCAGACTCAAACATACACCAAATTAAATTACCAACGCCAATATTTGACAAGACATAATATGCGGATTCAATATGAATAAATAAAATCTATTATATCAATTTTTATGTGAATGTAGAATTATTTATAAAAGATTAAGGTTTAGTGTACCAACCAGACTATCAACTTAAGAATAATGAGGATAATAATACAGTTGACAATAATATTCGAATAATTAAGCTAGTAGGAAATTTATAGTATATTGTATTTGGAAAATTTATATATGGTATTACAGTAAAGTTAAAATTTTCAAATATTATAAATTGGCGTATAATCAATTTGGGATTACTAGTGGTGACTAAATTCAGATGACTAAATTGGTTAAATGATGTGCACTATTTATATATTTTACGAAGTAAATATATCAGACTTACACCAGTTACGTTAAAAGTTTAAAAACTAATTAATCTTAATAAATTAATACTTAGTTAATCCAGAAGGGAGACTTGTTTCTATTAGTGAACTGATAGATCCCAAATTTTACTTAGAAACTTATTATAGAATATGTCCTCTCATAATTATAACTAGTAACTTATCGAAATAGAAATTAGTCTATTGAACCTAGAGCCACAATTTTTTTTCGTAGAAAGCCATATAGTTTTGTGCTTCGTTTCAGGTTGTTTTGCGCTTAAACAAGAGATATGATTATTCTTTAGATGGGGAGTTTTTGAAGACTAGAAGGATGGTTCGATTTTCGAGGACGAAAAAGTATAAGGTAGGGAGAATGTAAAGACCCTCAAGCTTGTCAACACTATTAGACCAGTCAAGAGACGTCTTACCCGCTAAGAACTCGAATAGTGAATATATATTTTTATTAATAGAAATTGATCTAACAACGATCTAGATACGACACTAGTAAGGTTGAATATATCTCGAAAAGTTAGGCGAGATGGTCTACTCGAGCGTGTCATTCGGACATCGGACGAAGAAGATATTTCTTATTTGATGTGAAGGGTAAAATGGTCATTGCACATTAGAGTATTATTAAGGCAGCCAAGATTTCTTCTTAAGGCGCCCTCTGTAGATAACTCAAGAACCAAATTGATAAGATCAAGGACCTTCTATTTTCTCTTTCATTTTTCTTTCCTTTCTTCTTCTTCTTCTTCTTTCTCTTTTCGTTCTTCGCCTCTGGCGATTCTGAAGATGTTTTGAAACTGTGAAATTGAAGAGATACTTAGGGGAAAACATCGAGGGATGTTTGCTTCTGGTGGTGTTGATGTTATTTGAGCTCGGGAGAAGGAGTTGATGCTGCTATAATTGAAATTAGGGTTTTGAGAATGAATTTGAGTTCTCGGGTGAATTTGTGGGTTGTTTGAGATGTTGTTAGTTGAAGATTGGAAGCGGTTGTTGTTGAATTAAGGTTATGAAGTTGTTTTGATGATGAATCGAAGAAGTTAGAGGTAGGGTCTCTCGGGACAACCTCATAGAAGAATTAAGAGTTCGATTTGATGATAATTAAGAAGAAATTGGAGATGGGTTTAGTTAATTGAAGTAAGGGTTTTAGTTCAATTGATAATCTGAAGTAGTCTTAAAGTAATCTGAGAAGTTAAGGTTTGAAGTTCTGAACCAGATATTGAATCACAGCTGATGAAGAACATGGATTTGATTCTTGTGTTAAGAAGGTAATGGTGATATTAATGATGTTGAATCAAACTCTCAAGAAGACTGGAAAAGGTAATCTAATTTAAGTTTATTAACTGATTCTGTTTTAGGGTTCATGAGTAATTGATTAGATTACATCAATTGGATAAATAGGTATGTGTAGGTTGTTCCTGTAATTAAGATCTGGTATTGTTTTAATTACAGGGTTTCCATGAGTTTTATTAGGAATGGAATTCTATGAATAAGGATGTCGGGGTAACTGAAATCTGTTTGAGGTTGAATTAGTGATTGATTGTTGAGGTTATAAGATATTGGATGAAATTGTTTTACTGGAATTGTTGGTGGTGATGATGTTGTAGTTCATGGGATTGAAATGGATTGTGTGATTGGTTTGTTTGGGATTGAGATGTGTTACAAATATGCGAATAGTGTTGTTGTTGTGTTGAGGTGCAGGGTATGATTGAAGTTCTAGAGGGTGACTGGTTTAAGTGGTGCTATGGATGTTGCCTAGATTGCAGCTGCAATTGAAAGGGGAAATGGTACTGCAATGGTAATTTATAGTTGGTGTTGAAATGAGAAGTGGATTGGTTGTGAATGAGTTAGGAAATGTGTGAGTTGTTGATTGGCGGTAGTGATGATGTCAGTCTCAGGACATGCAAAGGTGAAACTGAGTTGTTGTTGATATGGGTTGCAGATGTAGTGATCATAGTTAATGAGGGAATTTGATGGTGTTGATATTACATGGGAGAGATGTGTATTGGTGGTGAACATGTTGAACTGAACTCAGGTTGTTTGAGATGTTATAGGACTGAAGCTCTAGAAATAGAGTGAGATGAATGTGTTGAGATGATCTGAGTAATGCTTAAAGCAGCAATTACAGGTAATCTTAGTTGAGTGTTGTATTTGATTTGATCTAGTTTGTTTAAGATAAATGTATTGCAATTGAAATATAGTTTAGAGTTTTGTTGTTGCACAATGTTGTTCATTTTGTATCCTTTGGCCTGTGCAAGGGTTTTGGCCTTGTGCCTTTGAGCCTAGTCATGTTTCTGACTCTAGCTGACTTACTCAATCTGACCGAGTTGAGTTAACATGTTAACCAGTCTTGAATCGGTTTGACTCAGTAAACCTTGACTAAGTTGACTATTTGCACTGGACATTGACCTTTGACTGGACGTTGACTGTTTGTTGATCCTTGACCGTTAGTTGACCCAGAAGGACCAGGCCTAGTTTAAGGAGATGGTTTGTTGGGCTTGGGCTTATAGTTAGTTTATATTTTGATGTATTGGACCCTTGTGGTCTGATTTAATCTTTGGTTCCTTCTACAAAATTGTAGATGTTCACAAGACTTAGCGATTGGACTTTAGAATCAACCTAACTGAATTAGTAAACCTGAGATATGATAAAGATAGATAATTAAAAGGTGTAGAACCTTAAATGGGCCTAGAATCATTAGAAAGATTTGTATGATTTCTTGTGTGAGCCATTTTGGCTAGATTCTTAGAGTTCTTATGTGATTAACAGTTAGTCTTATTAACAACGATCGATTCAAAGGATGAACCAGTGGATCGTGGATTTCGAGGTAGGCGTGGCTTGTCATCAAAAGAGGTGGAAATACATTTGACTCTTTGGTAACCATTACTTTCTTCCTTTACAACAGTTTATGTTTAACAAACTCATGTATTTCTGTTTGTGCGTTTTATGCATTGTTTAACTTGTTTTACGATAATTATGTTGATTCTGTTAATCTTTCCATGGTTTAGAAATGACCTGTAATTTGTTGTGGTCAATATGAATTTTTATGGGAAATAAGAATTTCCACGTGTGGTATATAGATACGCTTCTTCACATTTATACCTAGATCTTTTATGATATATTGGTCGGCAGTTTGCGAGTTCGGAATTGTCGACATTAATACTTACGATTAGGTGTGGATTTGCGAGTTCAGAATTGCACAACCATAGTATACATTGTTTGAAGAAGGAGTTTGTCCATATAAATGTTTGTTTGTTACAGTGACTTGGTCACTATTTAATGTTTGGGAAAGCATGTATTGTTTTCCATCTCTTGCTTATGATTACTTTAAAGTTAAATGTTATTTTCCTACTGGGAAACCCTTTTAGGGATGATGTGCTCACCCATTACCACTTTTTCAGTTTCAGAGACAGATCAGAGTTGCGCAGAGAAGGCTCCGAGAAGTTTACTTCGTTAGTTGGTTATATTCTTATATGTTTATTATGTTGTATATTCTATTTGTAAACTAAATGACTATTGTATATGTAACATTTGAGAGGAGTTCTTGTATATATATTTCTGAGCATTGTTAGTTTCGGGTTAAGTTTTTGTAGCAGATTTCTTAATTGAAAGTTTAAGTATTTGTTTTAGATTCGTAGTGCCTCTTTATTTAGTTAATCTCTTGGATTAGTCAGCTGCTAGCTTTGGGGGCGCTACATTTTTGTGGGAGACAGATTTATCTATTCCAATAGACTTTTTTTGTGTGAGACAAATTTGTTTATCAAGTCTTCGACTTTGGGTCGTAACAACTCTTAGTTGTGGGTGAGATCAGCTAAGGGAGGGAATCAAGTGCGTAGTATCCTGTTGGGATTCTGACGTAAGGAGCATAACTGTACCTTGATCAGTGTGAGACTGATTAGGGCTAAACTACATCACAGTCTGAAATTCATTGGTAGCAGGCTAGTGTCTGTAGCAGCTTAATACAGTGTGGTGTTCAAAACTGGACTAGGTCCCGGGGTTTTTCTGCATTTGCAGTTTTTCTCGTTAACAAAATTCTTGTGTCTGTGTTATTTCTTTTCCGTATTATATTTCACAGGTTGTGTGTTAGGATCAATCAATTAGATAATCCAACCTTTGGTTGTTGATATAAATTGATTGACACTTGAACATTGGTCTTTGGTACCGTTCAAGTTATTTCTCTTTATTCAACCGGGATCGCAAATTCTTATTTGTTTGATTACGGATTGTATTGAGAAATAGAGATATCGCTCTTTGATATACTTTCCTATAGATTGAGTCTAACTGTCTAGTTTATTCTCTTGAAAGTATATTAGATTAAGTCCTCTCAGATTGCCAAACAAATTGTTGGGTATGGTTGTTAGACCCCTGTTTTTTCAGGAAATATTGGACAAAACATTTATTGGAATTAGGAAAACCAAATGGAGCATTCGTTGCATATCTTGGAAATGATTCCGGTTTTGGAAATCCCTTGGTGTCCAAACATCCTTGGTCTATAAATATCTAAGTTTGAATTTCTTTCAAACCATCCTAAGATCCAGGCAAACTTCATTATTTGTTGTTTCTGGTGGAGCCGCCTATTCGGAGAGAAAAGTATCTTAATTAGGTGAAATCTCTTACGACCGCTCGTTTAAAGACTTCCGTGGGATCAGAAGCTCTACGAGTAACGTTGGTGGGAAACTAGATAATTTCAGTGTTATTAGTTTTCAATTGATTTGATTGACTAACGGTTGTTGAAACTTTGATTGCACCTAGTTTGTTTATTATTGAAAATCTTTTCTCGTGATATAAGATTCACTCAAACTAGATCGAAGTATCGACGGGATCTTTAGAACTGTTGTTAGATCTAAAGACATCTTGTGATAATCCATTGTTAACAGACTCAGTTCTGTTTGTGATTGATCACAAGAGATTCAAGTGGTGTTGTGCAAGTTTATTGAAGATTAAAGAAGATTTGAATATGAAGAATATTTCTTATTGGTATTCGTATCTTGTTAATTGTGTACACAAACCTTGATCGGCTGAGATCCAACTAGAATCAGATTTATTCGTTTGATTAGTTGCGTGAGATCAACATTCTGTATATTTCTCTTTGAGATTTATTTTGATTAAGTGTGAATTTATACTTTATTATTTCGATATCTAAAGTTAGATTGATCTAACTAGACAAAGGAGTTTATTAGATTAAACGAAAGAGCCTTTGTCAATAACACATGTATATCTTATCAAAGATTGATTAGATTGGTTACCAAACAGATTCTCCCTTTTCTGTTTGGAATACGATCCAAAGGACTTGTTATTCACGTGCCTGAATCTAGAAGTCGAAGATGCAGGGATACCGAGGGAACTAAGTATCTAGGGGTAGTATGCTTGGTTTCAACTATACGAAGTTGGTTTAGATTTTTTATAGCGGCTCAATTCTGAGATTATTCAAAACTGTACTAGGTCCCGGGGTTTTTCTGCATTTGCGGTTTCCTCGTTAACAAAATCTTTTGTCTTTTACTTTGATTTACGCATTATAATTGTTATTATAATAAAGTAAAATACACATACGTTAACTTCGTTTTACTTGATAGTGACACTATAGAGTTCGGTTAAGTCTGAACCTATTATCAAGTAACATACTTCGTTGTTGTATTATCTCGATCTTGTATCCATAGTCAATCACACAAGTTTATCTTGTTGTCGTATTGTCTCGATCTTGTATCCATAGAAGATCATACGAAGTGTGAACCGAATTGTTTTATTGTCCCGACTCTGTCCATAGACGATTAATTTCGGTTGAATACTTATAGGTTGATAAATAAAAGATTGTGGTGTATTTGGGTACCCTCGTCTTTTCACCTACAAATGAGTAGTTTTCAGCGGAAATCCAACATAGCGATTGGAGATCCGATGGTTATCTAGGTTCAAAAGGGAAAACGAAGTTGTAAATTTATACTCGCCGGAAATATTGTGAGAGATTACTCTCTTCCCATTTCTATGATGAAACAGTGTTGCCTTCAAGTAAAAGGTTGAGAATTTCTCTTGATGATTCCTGTGGCTTAGTTTGACTAAAAAAATATGTCAGGATATTTTTTAAAATAGGAGATCACCTATACGAGTGAGAAGTGGTGTCGTTTCTATGATAACTATAATGTTAATTTATTTTAGAGCACTCATGAAAAACCAGCATCGTTTTAGGTCGAAATGACCACAATCGATAACCAAATTTGTAAGCAAATAAACTACGTGACTACTGCATCGATTTTACATTATAAAGTTGAGAAGTTAAAGAAATCGCGTTTACTGAGCAACTAGTAAACCCAGTATTTGTTCACTACGGAAGATTCAAATCCAAAAGTTATCTTTCCCGATCTAGTGACGTTTCACGCACAAATTTTCTAGTGTCTGCATCAGAGTATAGGATTAAACTTTATTTTTCAATTTTCTGTAAATATAATTTAATTAACGTGGGGGATTGTAGAAAATATGGATGTTGGATGGCCCCTAACTTGTCAATGGATATCCGTTATCTGATAGCCGAATCTGAATATCCGGAATCTGTTAGGTTAACATCCGACATACCGGTAATCGAATATCCGTATCCGATAACATAACAGATATTTTAATCCTAACGTAACGGTACGGGTTAAGGCTATTTCCGTTAGCCTTATTTCCGATATCCGATAACGTGTGTTTAACACGTGTAAATTCCCATACCTAGGTAAATATACTTCGAATGAATCACTCATTATTCAGTTCAGTCGACACAAAAGAGATAAAAAAAAGAAAAAAACTCACCTCCTCGTCTCCTTTCTTTCAATTCGTGCAAAATCATATTCTTCTCTATACAAACCATGTGTGATTACTGATTATAAAACTAGGCTTATCTTTTTCTATTTCTTTTGAGTTTAATTTCAATCCTAGAAACTCAATTTTCAATTCAGGGTTTCTGAAATTAGGGTTTTCAGAACAGATTCGTGAAATTAATCATGTCCCAAAGCGAAAGAGGAGCATCCAATCATGTTGGTTCATCAAGCAATCCCTCACTTTCAATTGCATCACAATTACCTGCTGCATCAAACCAAGTTCAAGGTTCATGAATTAATTCAACACCTGTTGTTATTACACCTGCGATTCGTCCCAGAGAAGAAGCATAAATAGAAGTAGATGAAGATCCAATTATAGCTGAAGAAAAGAAAAAACTGCGTTCAATAAGGTCTGATGTATGGATTGATTTTGAAAGGTAAGTTGGAAAGAAGATTGTAAAACGGAAGGAGGTTGGGATACATATATTTGAATGCAAACATCGTAAGAGGAGAATACTTGCACCCAGTAACTAAGGAACCAGCCGCTTGCATCACAATGCTAATACCTGCAAAGAAAAGCCTGAAAATAAGAAAGGACAAAGAAAGATTACTATAATCAAAACAGGTAATGCACAAACTAAGTTAGATAATTGGAAGTATGATTTTATGCTACTAGGATACTTGTTTCCAAGATGATTGCTAAGCATGGTTATCCAATCACTATAGTTGAGCATCCATATTTTAGAGAGTTTGTTAAGTCTTTGAATCATGCTGCTAAGCTTTACACTAGGAATACAGTTAGGGATGATATCATGAAACTAACAGCTGAGTTCAAACTCCAATTACAATAAAAATTTGACACGGTTACATCTAAAGTTAGTTTGACAATAGATATGTGGACATGTAAGCATATAAAGTATGGTTACTGTTGTGTGACAACGCATTACATAGATGATGAGTGGAAACTGATTAAGAAAACACTAGCTTACATTTTAGTGCCATCACCGCGTACTGGAGAAGTTCTAGCATCTGTAGTGAAATCAGTAGCTCTATATTGGAACATAGATAATAAACTTTTTGCTGTAGCTACTGACAATGCTAGAGCAAATGATGTTATGATGGCAAATCTGGAGTCATGGCTTGATAGCAAAGATTGTCTAGTTCTTAATGGGGATTTGTTCCAAATGAGGTGTAGTAATCATGTATTGCATTTGATTGTGTTGTGTGGAATGAAAGTAGCTGCTCCATCTATAGAAGCAATTAGAGAGTGTGTGAAATATGTCAAGTCAAGTCAGGCTAGAAAAGAGAGATTTGAATGTGTTATTGCCTAAGTTAAGCTTCCTGCTTCAAGGTCTGTTGGTTTAGATGTGGATACCATGTGGAACTCTACTTTTAAGATGCTTAAAGATGCAATTTTTTTGAGACAAGCTTTTGTTAGGCTAGCTGATTTGGATAATGACTTCAACATACTACCAACTTCTCAACAGTGGCAATAAGGAGTACATATGTGTGAATGTTTAGAATTATTTGATGTGATTTCAACCAAATTTGCTGGGAATAAGCATCCCACAACAAATTTGTATTATAATGGGGTGCAAGAAGTTAATAAATACATTAAGGCCTGGGAATTAAGTGAGCATGAGTATATCAGAGACATGAGGAAGAATATGAGGTCAAAATTTGATAGCTACAGGAAAGAAAGTAACACTTTGATGGCCATTGGAGTTGTTTTAGATCCTAGGTATAAGGATAGATGGGTGGAGTTTGTTTTGAAGAGAGTACATGGTGTGTACCACTATCAAAGTCACTATAACAAATTTCAGGGTTCACTCAATGTTCTTTAATGTGCTTATGAAACCAACACTACGGCTCCAGATTATTTTGATATTGGAATGAATTCAGTTGGAATGGAGATCTCTGCAGCTACAACAACATCAAATGAATTTGTTTATGATGATTTTATAATGGAAAACAATGTGTTTGAGGTTCAGAAGTCAGAGTTGGAGACATACTTAGCAGAACCAATTCTTCCTAAAGGCACATCCACTGAAGAAATGAGGTTTGATATCGTAAGTTGGTGGAAGAATCATGCTCCTAAGTACCCAACTCTCTCAAGGATTGCAAGAGATGTATTGGATGTTCCAGTGACAAGTGTAGCATCAGAATCAATGTTTAGTGTTGGTGGTAGGGTTCTCACATATCACAGGAGTTCATTAGCTCCATAACTTGTTCAAGTATTGCTTTGTTTGGGTGATTGGCTGCCAGATCTCAGTCTCAGTGACAATGATAGTTGTATTACTGGTAACTTTCCAGCTTAATCTTTCATTTGCTTTTATATTTATTGCACTGACATTGTCAGCTTAACTAACATTTTTGATTTTCCTTTTGAAAATGCAGAAGTTCAGGACTGAGGAGTAAGAAGTAAGGATTTAGGGAGGACTAAGGAGGAATGCATTTGCACTTCAACAGTTGGCAGTTTCACACTTGCACTACCGGCTGCAACACATGGAGATGGAGTTTTTTTGTCTTTTCTTTTGCAAGAACATGGTTTTTTCTTTTGCTAGAACATCTGAACATGTAACTTGGTCCTTTTGGAACATTTGTATCTTTTTATTTTGTGTGGCATGGATTTAGAACTTATTTTCTTGGATCTAAAACTTGTTTTGTTCTTTGTTTTGTGTCTGTCTATGTGTCTTGTGACTTAACGGATTCTATCGGAAAAAATATTTGATATCCGATAAGTCCAACGTAACGGAATCAGAATTGAATTTCAGATTTCCCTCGGAACTTAACGGATATCGGATATCTGTTAATTTTAATGGTAGCGGTAGCGGCTGAGCCAATATCCGTTATGTTAAGAGCCATTGACAGCCCTACCCAAAATCCATATTGAAGTGGTGAATAGAAATGTGTATGTTCATCTGTTAGGACATATCTCTACAGTTATATTCCAATTGAAAATAAATTTTTTCGCTTAAACCGTCATGTTGTTTCACTGCTTTAAAAACCGTTCTTCACGAGAAGGAGAAACACAATAAAATTTAACTTTGCAATTTCATTGAAAAATATTTTGAGATTCTGTAAGAGAGTTTGTACTACGCTATTCGCGTTCGATGTTTGGCGGGATTCAAATTGCTGCGAAGAACAGTAAGGTATTGGTTAATGATGGAGGTATATGCCACTTACCTGTAACAACATTATATACAATGCATTTAATGTCTTAAATAAAGAGATCACCCGCCTCAATACACAAAGAGTTTGTCTTTTTTCTTTTTGGTCTTTCTACTTTGTTTTCATTGTTTACGTTACATCTATATATTTTTATGTGTTTAGAATTATGTACATCAGTATATGTATCAGGCTTGGAGTCTTATTGAAATACCAATACAATGGTATTAAATTTATGAATCAGAGACCTAGTTACAATTTTTTTTGTAAACTTTATCTCTGTTAGGCACTCAAAGTGTTTGAGTTTTTTGTCCAAAAGAACTTTGGTTCAATGTAGACTAATTTGAAAGTAACTAAACTGTACACTTTAATGGTGCTGTAGTAACCAAGATTGATAATAAAATACAACAGTCATAACACCACAAATAGTGGAGCTTGTATTATTACAAACTCTTCCATTGACACACCCCCTAACAGTTTATGTGGGAAGCGAACTCGTCGATAGAGGAGAGTAATCTAATTAGGTAAATCTATTGTGTTGCCTTTATTTATTTTTTGTTGGGGATTAAGAATCTTTTGGCACTAACATTAGTGGGAAACTAAATCATATTGTTATTTTAGTTATACTTAATATATAAAATTGTTATTTTTATTAGAGAATTTCTATCAAAGAACTGCATGCACATAAATTGTTTATGTTCTCTCTGCAATCAATCAGATGAACCTTTGATGCATATCATGTTCTACTGTCCTTTCTCAAGGACAGTTTGGATGCAAATCTCTGGAGGTGCAAGTATCTTAACATGGGCTTATAATGATATTTATGTTTTGTTCGAAAGCTGGATGATACAAGCACAACATCATTATGCTCAAGTTGCCTGGTTAAACACTGCCATGATAGTCTCATGAACTATCTGGAATAAGAGATGTGAAGTGAAATTTCAAAACAATAAGGCTGATCCTATATATACTGCTAGGAAAGCTCTGAGTTTGCCAGCTATATTAAGAAACTTAATTTTAAACATTTAGTTAGCTGTAGTAATGTGCATTCGACTAGGCTCAACATACCAAAGTGGAAACGACCTGCATATCCATACTTTATAATTAATTGTGATGCTTTATTTGATGTCAATACTGGACTTACGGTAGTGCTCTTATTTTGAGTGATCCTGCAGGAAATTGGTGTGGGAGCAAATCCAAATGCTATGCAGGAATAATTAATTCTGAACAGGCACAACGTCTGACATTCTTTCATGCAGTCAGCTGGGGTAATGATTTACAAAATACACACATTGCTTTTGAAACTAATCTAAAAGGGATTGAAGGCTACATCAACAAATCTTCACAGTCATTGATTGGGAGAATAAAGTCATTTTGTTAGATATCAATGAAATGTTAAAAAATATCGCACAATGGGAATGTAATTTTGTTCTTAGAGTATGTAATAAATTTGCTGATCAATTAGCTAAATTCAGCAGGAAATTTGGTATCACTAGAGTGTGGTTAAAACAACCACCTAGTATTATTGAGAGTCATCTATTGTTAGACGCCGAAACCTTTTCAAGTTAATAAAATTTTCATCTTTGGTATAAAAAAAAAATCTCCAATGGTGTTATTTGTAAATTTTTTGTTTTTGTTTTGTTTATATGTAAATCATGTATAAGTAATTTTAAGATTTAATTAGAGATAAAAATGATAATTAATATATCTTGATTAATTTTAGTTAAGCAAAAGCTTACTAAGATAGCGTGACATCCTCAAGATAAATGTCTAAGACATTCACCTCAAGGATATCTAACAAAGATTAAGTTATGTCATTTTCATATTGATTTAAGAAGTCGGGGTTGGAAAAGAATTTTAGGTTGTGTTTGGTAATAGAGAAAGGAAATAATTTCATCAAAAGTGGTTCCATGAAATCAGTCCTGCAACAAGCAAGGAAAGAATTTTCATAGAATTAAGTTTAAGACATTTTAACCAACAAGGAATAACCCAGTTGGTCAGGGATCGAACTCCCAAGTTATAGGTAGATTAGGGGTTCGAATCCAGCGTTGACCATGCCAAACAAAATAAAATGTTTAAGATTTTAGGCCACGTTTTTTTTTAAATAATTTCATGGAAACGACACGTTATTTCCATATAATGATGGCTAATTCCATGGAACTAACTCATATCAACGCAGTCTTAGGGAACATAAATGTTTTTTTTAGTAGGAAAGAAGATACATTAAACTAAATGTCTATCTAATGTGATTTTACGCATTTATCTTCACATACAGTTCATTGGTAAGACTGCTAACTGAGGAGGGCTAACTATTAATTCGTAATTGATGACTATGCTTCAGACAAAATGTGGCGACTGGTGAGTCTTAAATCTACAGGTCATTTACCGAACTAGGTCTAGTTTTTTTTTTTTTTTAAGCAGAACTAGCTCTAGTAAGCCTGGCGTCATTAGGGGCGACCCTGAAAGAATTAGGGGAGACTAATAAGACAAAATAGGTTGAAGATACATATATGTTCCTTCATAATCGGTAGTTTATATTATTTTTGTATCTACAAATTGTGACTATGTTTTTCTTTTCTTTTCTTTGTTTTGAAATAATTAAATTTGGGGCTACTACCACAATCGATAGATAAAATAACATCACGAGACTACCAATTTTAATCGGTAGATAATAAACGCCAGGAAGCTACCAATTGTGAAAAAATAAATTTAGGGCAACCGTCTATAATCGGTAGAAAATGAACATCATATGACCACGGATTGCAATTGCCGACACAACCTTTAAACGATTAAGACCACCCAAAACCTATTCATTTCATTTCATTTTCTTTCTTTTTTTTTCAACTCCTCTTCTCCTCTTCTTTTCCCCTTCCGACTGTGGAGAGTAAAAACAATATTCCCCCCTATTCGAACTTCAATTTATCATCGTCGTTCATCACCGAATCAAAAACATCGTCGATTCTTCTATAAAACGACGACTAATACAAATGAACCCACGAGAACTCGAGTAATTGCTGCAAATAAAGAAGACGACGAACACGAAGAACATGAAGAAGATGAAGCCGCTCATGTAGGTAGTGGTGGTGATTCTGATCATCAAACTCTCTAGGAAATGACTCCAATTGGGTAACTTTCTAGCATCTTATGTGTTTATGTTTCTTCAATTTGACGAATCCATGAAAATAAATTCTAGGGTTTTCGGTTATTTCCCAGAATCGGTAGTTATATCTTCATTTTATCTCTCAATTGTGTCCATTTTCTAGGGTTTTCGGTTACATCGACCAGAATCGGGAGTTCATTTTTATAGCTTAATTCCGATTATACATAGTTGTTTGTCACTGAACCCTAAAATTGACATAATCGGTAGCTAGGTTATATGTTGCCTTACGATTTTAACAGAGAATTAGAACATGTAGGGACACAGAATTGGTACCCAGAATCGGAAGATACTATATTGTATTTGTTTTCCAATTGTTTGTAATCGTAGGTTAGACAAATTCAACGCACTACCGATTATGTAAGTTGTAAAATTAGGAAATTTTGTGATTTTAGCAAAATCAAATTTTGGGGCTACATTTTAATCGGAAGCGAAAGTCTATTTATTTACTTTTGAGTATATGCAATCGGGGGATATGTTAGATTGTTTTGTTCCGATTATATATGTCTCATGACTTTATCGGTTTCTGAACCCAATTTAATGCATAATCGGGAGAAACAACTAGAATATGACTTTCGATTGTGTATAATCGGAATAAAAGATTTTACCCGTGCTTCCGATTGTACATAATCGAAAGTCATATTTTGATTATTACTTCTTATTGTGAAGTTTGTAATGTAATTCTTACGAACCAATTTTATTGTTTAGGGACATTCAAGGTAAGAAGGTCCAAGATACAACTGTTACAGGGCCTCGTCAAAAAGGGGGTAAGAAACTAAGTGCTAGTGCGCGGAGAGAAATGAGTCAAAAAGAAGTGGAACCAACGGCTCAACAAGGAACTCAAAAACAAGTACAACCAAGCGATCTAGAAATCACTCAAGATGAAGTTGGACAAAGTGTTCCAGTAATCACTCAAGAAGAAGGACAACCAAGTGGTACTCAAGGGGAATGAGGAGTTACAAGTATTTGTGGGTAAAAACTGTTTCTGCTGGTTTTGGTAAATTTGGGTGTGTGGATGAGAAACAAATCTAAACCTTAAACAAATGCACTGAACGGGAGTACTTTAGATTCGAGAGATCAATCTGTACAATCCTGGCCTAAACCAAGAAATGACCGTTCCATTCTTGCTTCAGTCATAAGCTGAAGGAGAAGGTTGGTCTTAGAGAGGGAAGCGAAGAAGGTGTTGAGATCATAATGGTTAATTTTGAAGGTGTGGCTATTTTATGACTTGTATCAGAATGTGGAACTGGCTTGCGGAATGTAAGCTATCAGTTCTTTTGTGTTTTTCTGGATACTGTGTTGTTGTTAACCACACTGTTTACGTTTGGTCGAAATAGGTAAAACCTATTTATACAAGTCATATTGAGTGCACTCTGATCTCACAGAAAGTGGAAATGATTGAGTGATGGAGAAGTGGGGTAATGTGTAAATGCCAGAAACCACGTTCCCACTATGAAGGAAACAAGTTAGTTTACACCCACTACTTCTTGCCGCCACTAACTGCCCTGCTCTCTGACACTTTATTATAATGGACGTGTTGCATGCCGCACGCTTTAAACCGCCAGACCAATACCCTGATGAGCATCCCCCAGTTTGTCACATGTTTGATGTCTCGAGTCTTTTCGTGGAAAAATTGTAACAAAGTTTTATGTATGGAAAGTCAAAGTCAGGAGACTTGTCGCAGGAGAATAGCATGTGACGCTATTAGGCTTGTCTTGGCTGGTCGCCTAAAACTTTCCAGATGCCTATCAATTCTATGGCGAATTTGGACGGTTGAGATTGTGACTCATGAGAGAGGGTGGCCATTGATTATGGCCACATTCTGTAGGCGCCTGGTGGCGCCATTGGCACATGCCAATGCCGTAGTGGCATATTTAGCGCATGCCAGTGGCATAATGGCATGGTTGGCATAGTTAGCGCATGCCAGCGGCACAGTGGTGCAAGTAGCGTCTGGCATAGCCATGGCCGCTAGATTTTGGAACATTGGTGTTAGACCCAAATATGGCTTGGAAACATTAATTCCGGTTGCCACATCAATACCAACGCTCTAACATTACTTGGCTTGGTTGGTGTTAGAGCATTGCTCGGTCGAACTCGCATGTGTTGCTATCTCAAGCATGTTTTTCAATATTAGTGATCAAAACTATATGAGTTGATTTCTAGTTTACTTATGACTAAGTCTCGGTCTAGAATAGTTAAGTGTAGTTGAACTCCAGACTCCATAGCGATCATCTTATGAAGACGAAGAACTACTCGAGGAACAGGTGGAACTTCATCCGGCTAAAGGTATGTGGAGACTTGAATTTATCTATCACTCAAAAGTCTTTTCTATCTCCTACTCTTGAGACAAAGTCGTATAAGTATGATAGTTTTCATACATACACATTTGCTATTTCGAGCCGAGTTTACTCGCGTATCTTTTTTCTCGAAATACGTGTTGGTAAGCTTTCGCTTTAACCATTTTTATCTTTACCCGTGACAAAAGTCATGATGGCGTTTCAATCTTGAAAATTGCTTTGATGACGATAGTCGTGAATAACGATTGTTATAACATTATAGAAGAATGTTTCAATGATTGAAATGTAGAGTTGAGATAACAATCTATGGATATAAGCATATATAGTGTTTTGGCATATTAGAGTATAAATCCATGTGATGGAAACCATGTGCGTGCATATGTGTGCATGCGGTACTGGTGAATGAGACAGGTTGAGTACGCGTACCAGCGGAAGTTTTCATACCGAAAATTTCTGCTGAGTTTGTAGTTTGCAAACTAGTAAACCAGTCACCTTAGGTACGCATACCCGTACGCGTCCCCACGGAAGTTTTCATATCCGAAAATTTCTGCTGAGTTTGGAAATCAAAGCCAGCTCAAATCCGGTAGCTAAGGTACGCATACCCGTACGCGTACCCAAGCTGGTTATATCTCCAATCGGTAGTTCATGAACTTAAAACAATAAATTATATGGAATGCAATCTTTGCAAACCGTGGGTATATTGTTCATGAATTGATTCAAGTGGATCAATCCGATTGTGTTTCAATTATGTCTATGAATAAAGACCTAAGTAGTTGAACAACTCTATCAACTAGTTCTTATGAGTCATTTGAACTAGTTATGAGAAAGATGAATACGGTTAATATGAAAATGCTCATATGGCTAACCATTGGTTAACTATTTGTTAACCAACTAAGCGTAGACTTTATATACGGTTACTCAAACCTAAATGAATACATTTCATTTGTGTGTGACAAGCTAAGTTTCGATCTAACGGTTGAAAGATATTAGCTTGGTTGAATCAGGTTTTTCATCTAAAGGTGAATATTGAATGCTTTGTTACCAAGGTAACTTAGATTGCAAACCCTGATTTGAAAACTATATAAAGGAGACATCTAGCAATTTGAAAAACTAATCCCCACACCTCCCGTGTGATATTAGTTGGTTTGCTAGAGTCGGTTCTCCTTTAACCTTAGGTTTCTTCTCGAGACCCTGTATGTTAACGACTGAAAGACTTCACTGGGATTGTGAATCCAGACGAAACTACTTCTCTTGTAGTTGAGAAATCTGATCTTGCCATTTTCTATCGTACGAGTTCAATTGAATAATTGACTTGAGATTATATCTCCGATAGGGCAAGATAAAAGAAATTAGTTTATGTTCACCTTGATTTATCAAAAGACGGAACAAAAACTCATAGGTTTATCTGTGGGAGACAAGTTTATCTATTGTCATAGACTTTTTTGTGTGATACATATTTGTTTAATAAAGTCTTCGACTTTGGGTCGCAGCAACTCTTAGTTGTGGGTGAGATCATCTAAGGGAATCAAGTGCGTAGTATCTGACGTAAGGAGCGCAACTATACCTTGAATCAGTGTGAGATTGATTAGGGTTCAACTACAGTCCAGGCCGAAGTTAGTTTGTAGTAGGATAGTTTCTGTAGCGGCTTAATACAGTATGGTGTTCAGTCTGGACTAGGTCCCTGGGTTTTTATGCATTTGCGGTTTCCTCGTTAACAAAATTTCTGGTGTCTGTGTTATTTCTACTCTGCATTATTTTTTGTTATATAATTGAAATATCACAGGTTGTGCGTTAGGATTAATCAATTAGAATATCTAACCTTTGGTTGTTGATTTAAATTGATTGACACTTGGATAATGGTCTTTGGTACCATCCAAGTATCTCTTTAGTATTTGATAAAGACTCGCAGATTTCTATTTGCTTGAGTATAGATCAAATCGAGAGATAGAGATATTAACTCCTTGATATACTTTTTATTAAAATGGAGTCTGACTGTCTAGTTGATTCTCTTAAAAGTATATTAGAGTTTGTCCATACAGATTGCTAATCGAAATATTGGGTGAGGTTTTTGTACGCACGCTTTTTCAGTTGGCGCAGAAACTTTACCTAAATTAGGGTTTGGGATGCCGAAAACCTAATTAGTGCGTGTGGCATGTGGCCGTGACACGTTTTTTGTGTGAACGATGCCATAGCCACGCCTAAGAAACTATAGCAATGCCATAATGCAAGAACGGCCATAAGAGCAAGTGTTTCTACGAGTGGCCATGGTATGGCGCCGTTCCTAGGGTTTCCTGGGTCCCGCATGACTCGTGGCACGTTGTGGGGCTCGAAGTGGCGTAATTTGGGCCACGACTGGAAATTAGGGTTTTGACTAACGTCATTAAAGCAAGGTTGTGTTTCTGATTAGGATACCCTAATTGAAGTCTGTTATGGCGTTGGCCACAAACAGAAGGTGGGTTAGCGCATAGGCGCGCTATTCATGGCACGTTCGACATGCTGCTGTTGCAAAGTGGCACGTTTGGCATACACGTTTAGTGCATTGACGCGGCATGGCATGTTTGGCATGCCATTATCATGCGGAGCGGGATGGCACGTTTGGCATGTACGTTTGGCATGCCATTGGGATGTTGGCACGGTTTTGGAAAGCCAATTTGGCATTGTGACCATCTGGCGCAATTTTGCCTCTTTTAATACTGTGGAAGGTTTAGAGCGACCTGATTGGTCGACAAAAACAGGGGCCGGCCAAGCATGGGCGTGGCCACACTTCCAGTGCGCGTGGTGAATTTAAAACGACCTGATTGGTCGATGGGAAATAGGGACGGCAAGTATGGGCCCAACCACAACTCATGTGCGTGTGGCGGGTTTAAGGCGACCTGATTGGTCGACGGGAAACATGGGCCGGTCGGGCAACATGGGGTGTGGCCACTTGCAAGTGGCGCCGTCTGGCCTATGGCATGGCCACACCTCCCTTTGTTGCTGCTCCTATTCCGCGACTCCTTTTATTCCTTGTTTTTTGATTTTGGGTAGGACTTTGCACGTACTAATCCATGGCGGATTAATTTCCTAGTTCGCCTAAGCTTAATTTCGACCGGCGGGGTCTAATATACTGCGTAGGGCGCAAAACCCTAATTTTGCAAATTAGTCAGGGTAATATCTGAATCTTGTGAATTATCACAAAATTGATTGAATTCCATGTGCTGAGACAGAGTTCTTTAAGTTTATTTCCAGAGAGCAGTATGCTTTCCGATTGAGTACTTTTATGCAAGGACCTTAACCTTGATACTTGGAAATTCGTGTTACTCTGCTGCGAGTGAACAGAAATTGTCATGCAATATCAATATTAAGGGTTCGGCCGGGGAACATAGCATAGGAAAAATACTCTTCAGGCTCCGGCATTAGTGAGTAATGCAACTAGGAGCTTATATACTCATTAGGCTCTATACTAGTGAACAATTCATCTATGAGCTTGAGTTTCAATATAATATGAAGAGAGACATAGGCACTCATCAGATTTTGATATATTCTCCAAATTCCCTTCGGAATATAGACATATCAATGTCTGATACATCTGATGCCGGTTCAGGTAGATAGATTTTTACAATTTTCGCCTTATGCTAAAAACCACCATCAACATTAAGTCCCCTGTTTAGCACGTAACAGTGCAATTGTTGAGGGGTAAGCATGAGATGGTGACAGACAATGATAACAACTCGAAAGGGCAAGACATGAAGAGGTTACCAGAAAAAAAATCCGACTGACCTTTGGCAAGAGGCATGAACTGTCCGTGATCTTTGTGTCAACGTGTCTCTGGCTTGGCCACGGAGTACTGGTGTTACAGATTATTGGCGTCGCGAAGCATTGCAGATTAAGCGGTTGGCTTGGCTACATAGTATTGCAGGTTGAGCGGCTGGTGTTCCTCGTGGTGGCGCGCTGCTGGTTCGGTCATGGAGGTTGGTTCCATGGAGTGTTGGCGCTGCGGGCCCAGCTTCCTTCTTCCGTGCATGGTCCAAAAGGAAAAATCTTCCTCTACTCGAATTCCAAAAGCGCTATGCATATAAAAGAGCGTGCTAACTTCCTACCCTTTCATTATTCGCTCGCCTGCTTCTTGCATTCGTTTGCAGCAGCTCGATCATAGGCGGGCCAATCATCTTCGTATTTTTAGCCCCGAGTTTAATATCCATGAGTAGTTGACCAAACTTGGACATTTGGCTCGGTGTGAATGACTTTCTTTGTTAGCGGAGGTAAAGCGAGCGTCAAAGGCAACAAAGCAATCTCCAATAGTTATAATCAGCAGCAAGGCGAGCCAGGAGAACTCAAGGTAGGTTCTCTTTTCTATTTTGCGCATGTAGCCACCCAACAGTACCATCGATCTTCTCCAGAATGCGTAATAAGGTTCTGACTCCATAAGAATGAGCATCTAACCTCTCCAGTAGATTTCAAAATTTACCAAACTCCATTGCACTCCTGGGATGGATGGATGAAATATATGATCGGCAATGATCATGTCAGGGATAATCTTGGAGAGTGTAGCTACATTGTTGATCCGTACTTGACTTTAAGTTATTTGGTGTCTGGACTGCTGAGCCGGTGTCTGGAAGGCTTATTCTTGCCTTTATGATTGCGCTGATGATATGTTGTGGATGCTTGTATGGTCGAAATCTTCCGGAACCGCTGGGTGAAGTAGACGAGCTGAGAGGCGTTGCGTTGCCGACATGCTGCTATCAAGTCTTCCAGGACTTCATTCCAAGCGACATCCTCCGAACCATCTTCTGAGTCTTGGACTATTGTATCGAATGGGATGCAATGAGTAGTCCCCAATTACACTTACGTTTTTGTTCATAGATCCGATGGCGTGTACGGATATGTGAATACCTCCGCGACGTGCTTTTGGAGTCTTTGGCGCACGTGTACGGCTTCATGTTGAGAAATTCTTCTATTGCATTTGTTGGTAATGTGGTTGACGAATTGATGAAGGCGGCAATCTTTTGGATTCGTCATTTGTTGATCAGTGGGTGGGAGTTGCACTTGATAGATCTGCATTATATCCAACTTCTGGCATCCCATGCACTCCTTCCATAGGAAATTGGAAATCTAGAAACACCGAATTTGGCTTTGTCGGCGATATGCGGCTTCATGCAGGCCTTGGCTAGGCGGTGCTGAGTTCTGAGTAGGTGATGTGGCAGACATGGTGTAGTTGGTATGTGTGGGTTGCTGAGGCGCGACTTTCCTCTTTGATTCTTCATTAACAACAACGCTTATGAATGGCTGAGCCAAATACTGCTTGTTGGTCAGGCGCCTTCCAGACAAGGAGGTGGTGATATCCTTGCGCTACATCTTTGAAGAGTGGTGACCTTATCACGGTTATGACTTCCTGTGTGACCGTATCTTCTGAGTTGAAGAGGTCCTTGAAAATGAAGGGATCTTGTGTTGAGCCTCAGTCCCCGAGGGTAGTTTAGGTGGTTCTATCTTGTATGGTCAGTGGGTTGACCGTGATAAAGGTATCACCATCTTGCCTCCATACTGGTGACTCTATTACTTCCTCTATGAGAGACTAAAATATGCAGAAGTTCGGATTACCTCTGTCTGTAGTGGTTGTTACTATTGCGAAGCTCTGGCTGGCATCAACAAACGAGCAGCAACTGTTCTTGGAAGCATATGTGATTAGAAGAGACTACATTATCGTGGGAACAAAAATAGGTTGGCTGGCTGCGATCACGATCCTTGACAGGGAGGAGTGTGGCGGCTACGGCACGATCCTTGGTGGGAAGGAGTGGCGGCTACGGCACGATCCTTGGAAGGAAGGAGTGGCGGTTACGGGCACGAACCTTGGCGGAAAGGGGTCGTTGAAGTGGCTTCGGCTTCTGGAGAGAACGTTGAAGCGGGTCCTAGAGCGAAACGTTGAAGCGGAGCGGCTCCTGGAGCGAAACGTTGAAGCGGCTTCTGGAGAGAACGTTGAAGCATCTCCTGGAGCGAACTCTAGTGAGGGCGCCATTAACCCTTGACTTCGAAAGACGAGTTGACACGATATGGCAGATGGGAAAACGGTACACAGATAGTGCTGGTCTATAAGTCGTGTTTTCTCCTCCTGGGGAAGAATACGCTACTTCTGTTTGATTTTCCCTTGCAACTCTCAGAGTCTTGATGGTTACAATATTGAAGTCGTAGGCCGCGTCAATCAGTACACTTTCAAACTCGACACCTTTTAGGTGAGTAGTGGTTAAGGGTCCCTAGTTATACTTACCAGTCGTACCTTCCAAGAGAGACTGGGATTTCGGGGAAGCTTCTCCAGTTGAAGACAATCGCCTGCCCGACGCAACACGATTGAAGGCTGAAAATACATGCTCCATCATAGATTACACGATTTTGTGAACAGAGTCCCCAGAAAGCGTTAATGCACAACTCCACCAATTGATGTTCAGTCACATTTGGATCATGACAATCTAACTCCCGAATTCTAAATTCCTTGACATAATCATCCGGATGTTCGTTGTTTCGCCCCCTTTGAGTTTTGTCTATGTCCGTCTGAGTTTTGACAAGAAATTTCCGTCTCTCCATTAAATCGACAATGGTAATGGGAGGTTGGTTTCCTCTAGCTCCTCCAGTCTCTCGTCCTGAAGAAGAAGTGGTAGCAGCCATGGTGATGATTGGATGCGTCATGCTCAAAGGAGTATTAGGAGTAGCGGCGGCTCTGGCTCTGGTAATAGGATGTGTCACGCCAGAGGGGATGCTTCCGGTGTTGGTGTTATAGGGTGTAGCACCATGGGAGGTGCTGACTGCGCTTACGGACGGTACATTGGTGTTGGTCATTCACTTTTGCTCTCGTTGGATACGTCCATATACTCTGTCTGCATCGTTGTTGCTGGGGGCACATACCTCATATACAGATTCAATATTTTTTGTGTCATCTCTGAAATTGGTGGCGTTCTCCTAGCGAATGTTTGTTGGATCTTGCTACATCCGGTTTTCCATACTCTTTAAGAGACAAAACATCTCATTTTGCGGCTTGATAATATCAGCTTGATTTGCAACAACATCTTCTAATATCTTTGCAATACCTTCCATGGTGATTGGTTTTCGAGCATCAGCGGCTTTGGAAATGTTTGGGATTGGTGATTGAAGTGAATTCTGGTTAATGGCTGAATTTAGACCTAAGATCCACCATCTTTAGTTTGGGAAGATTGGAATGAAAATTGAGAAATTGGCTTCGCAACCGAGAGATTAATCTCCCACTATAGTCGCCAATTGTTTGTGGGTAAAAACTGTTTCTGCAGGTTTTGGTGAATTTGGGAGTGTGGATGAGAAACAAATCTAAACCTTAAACAGATGCACTACACGGGAGTACTTTAGATTCGAGAGATCAATCTGTACAATCCTGGCCTAAACCAAGAAATGGCTGTTCCAGTCTTGCTTCGGTCACAAAGTGAAGGAGAAGGGTTGGTCTTAGGGAGGGAATCGAAGAAGGTGTTGAGATCAGAATGGTTAATTCTGAAGGTGTGGTTATTTTATGACTTGTATAAGAATGTGGAACTAGCTTGCGGAATGTAAGCTATCAGTTCTTTTGTGTTTTTCAAGATATTGTGTCATTGTTAACCAAACTGTTGTTGTTTGGTCGAAATAGGTAAACCTAATTATACAAGTCATATTGAGCGCACTTTGATCTCATAGAAAGTGGGAATGATTGAGTGATAGAGAAGTGGGATAATGTGTAAATGCCAGAAACCACGTTCCCACTATGAAGGCAACATGTTAGTTTACACCCACTACTTCTTTCCGCCACTAACTACCCTGCTCTCTGACACTTTCTTATAATGGACGTGTTGCACGCCGCACGCTGTAAACCGCCAGACCAATACCCTGATGAGTATCCCCCAGTTTGTGACATATTTGATGTCTCAAGTGTTTTTATGGAAAACGTGTAGCAGAGTGTTATGTGTGACAAGTCAAAGTCAGGAGACTTGTCGCAAGAGAATAGCATGTGACACTATTAGGCTTATCTTAGCTGGTCGCCTAAGACTTTCCACAGGCCTGTCAATTCTGTGGCGAATTTGGAAGGCTGAGATTGTGACTCATGAGAGAGGGTGTCCATTGATTATGACCACATTCTGTTGGCGCCTGATAATAGCAAAGTGGCGCCATTGGCATGTGGCATAATTAGCGCATGCTAGTGGCACAATGGCATGGTTGGAATAGTTAGCGCATGCCAGCGGCACGGTGGGGCAAGTAGCGTCTGGCATAGCCATAGCCGCTAGATTTTTGCAAATTGGTGTTAGACCCAAATATGGCTTGGAAACATTAATTCCAGTTGCCACATCAATCCCAATGCTCTGGGTAACATTACTTGGCTTGGTTGGTGTTAGAGCATTGCTCGGTCGAACTCGCATGCGTTGATATCTCAAGCATGTTTGTCAATATCAGTGATCAAATCTATATGTCTTGATTTCTAGTTTACTTGTGACTAAGTCTCTGTCTAGGATAGTTAAGTGTAATTGAACTTCATATTCCATGGCGATCATCTTATGAAGACGAAGAACTACTCGAGGAACAGGTGGAACTTCATCCGACTAAAAGGTATGTGGAGACTTGAACTTATCTATCACTCAAAAGTCTATTCTATCTCGTACTCTTGAGACAAAGTCGTATAAGTATGATAGTTTTCATACATACACATTTCCTATTTCGAGCGGAGTTTACTCGCCTATCTTTTTCTCTAAATACGTGTTGGTAAGCTTTCGCTTTAACCATTCTCATCTTTACCCGTGATGAAAGTCATGATGACGTTTCAATATTGAAAATAGCTTTGATGACGATAGTCGTGAATAACGATTGTTATAACATTATAGAAGAATGTTTCAATGATTGAAATGTAGAGTTGAGATTACCATCTATGGATATAAGCATATATAGTGTGTTCGCACATTAGTGTATAAATCCATATGCTGGAAACCAAGTGCGTGCATATGTGTGCATGCGGTATTGGTGAAGGAGACAGGTTTAGTAAGTGGAAGTTTTCATACCGAAAATTTCTGCTGAGTTTGTAGTTTGCAAACTAGTAAACCAGTCACCTTAGGTACGCATACCCGTACGCGTACCCACGGAAGTTTTTATACCCGAAAAAATTTCTGCTGAATTTGGAAACCAAAGCCAACTCAAATACGGTATCTAAGGTGCGCGTACCCAAGCTGGTTATATCTGAAATCGGTAGTTCAGGAACTTAAAACAATAAATTATAAGGAATGCAATCTTTGCAAACCGTGGGTATATTTTTCATGAATTGATTCAAGTGGATCAATCCGATTTTGTTTCAATTGTGTCTATGAATAAAGACCTAAGCAGTTGAACAACTCTATCAACTAGTTTTTATGAGTCATTTGAACTAGTTATGAGAAAGATGAATACAATTAGTATGAAAGTGCTCATATGGCTAACCATTGGTTAACTATTTGTGAACCAACTAAGTGTACACGTTTAGGTACCATTACTTAAACCTAAATGAATCTATTTCATTTGTGTGTGACAAGCTAAGTTTCGATCTAACGGTTGAAAGATATTAGCTTGGTTGAATCAGGTTTTTCATCTAACGATGAATATTGAATGCTTTGTTACCAAGGTAACTTAGATTGCAAACCCTGATTTGAAAACTATATAAAGGAGACATATAGCAATTGGAAAAACTAATCCCCACACCTCCTGTGTGATACTAGTTGGTTTGCTAGAGTCGGTTCTCCTTTAACCTTGGGTTTCTTCTCGAGACCCTGTAGGTTAACGACTGAAAGACTTCATTGGGATTGTGAATCCAGACGAAACTACTTCTTTTGTAGTTGAGCGATCAGTTCTTGCCATTTTCGATCTTACGATTTCAATTGAATAATTGACTTGAGATTATATCTTCAATAGGGCAAGATAAAAAGAAATCAAAAACATCTTCGTCTCATCGTTTGTGATTCCGCAATATCTAGTTTCACTACCATACAATTTAGATTATTGTGAGGTGATTGATAATACTAGGTTGTTCTTTGGGAATATAAGTCTGGTTTATCAATTAGTTCCTGTTCACTTTGATTTATCAAAAGACGGAACAAAAACTCATAGGTTTATATGTGGGAGACAAATTTATCTATTATCATAGACTTTTCTATGTAATACAGATTTGTTTATTAAATTCTTCGACTTTGGGTCGCAGCAACTCTTAGTTGTGGGTGAGATCAGCTAAGGGAATCAAGTGCGTAGTATCCTACTGGGATCAGAGACGTAAGGAGGGCAATTGTACCTTGAATAAGTGTGAGATTGATTAGGGTTGAACTACAGTCCAGACCGAAGTTAGTTTGTAGTATGCTGGAGTCTGTAGCGGCTTAATACAGTGTGGTGTTCAATCTGGACTAGGTCCCGAGGTTTTTCTGCATTTGCGGTTTCCTCGTTAACAAAATTTCTGGTGTCTGTGTTATTTCTATTCCGTATTATATTTTGTTATATAATTGAAATATCACAGGTTATGCGTTAGGATCAGAATATCAAACCTTTGGTTGTTGATTTAAATTGATTGACAGTTGGATATTGGTCTTTGGTACCATCCAAGTTATCTCTATAGTATTTGATAAAGACTCACATATTTCTATTTGCTTGAGTATAGATCAAATCGAGAGATCGAGATATTAACTCCTTGATATACTTTTTATTAATATTAAGTCTGGCTGTCTAGTTGATTCTCTTAAAAGTATATTAGAGTTTGTCCATACAGATTGCTAATCGAAATATTGGGTGAGGTTGGTGTATCCCCGTTTTTTCAGTTGGTGCATCAACTTTACCTAAATTAGCGTTTGGGATACCGAAACCCTAATTAGTGCGTGTGGTATGTGGTCGCGGCTCGTTTTTTGTGCAAACGGTGTCATAGCCACGCCAAAGGAACTATAACAAGGTCATAATGCAAGAACGACCATAAGAACGGGTGTCCATGGTATGGCGCCATTACTAGGGTTTCCTAGGTCCTGCATGGCTCGTGGCATGTTGTGGGGCCCAAAGTGGCGTAATTTTGGCCACGACTAGAAATTAGGGTTTCGACTAACTCCACTAAGGAAAGGTCGTGTTTCTGATTAGGATACCCTAATTGAAGTTTGTTATGGCGTTGGACACGAACATAAGGTGGGTTAGCGCATAAGCGCGCTATTCATGACACGTTGGCACGTTCGGCATGCTGCTGCGGCAAAGTGGCACGTTTGGCATACACGTTTAGTGCATTGACGCGGCATGGCATGTTTGGCATGCCATTATCATGCGGAGCGGGATGGCACGTTTGGCATGTACGTTTGGCATGCCATTGGGATATTGACACGGTTTTGGAAAGCCAATTTGGCATTGTGACCATCTGGCGCAATTTTGCCTCTTTTAATACCGTGGAAGGTTTAGAGCGACCTGATTGGTCGATAAAAAGAGGGGCCGTCCAAGCATGGGCGTGGCCACACTTCCAGCGTGCGCGGTAAATTTAAAACGACCTGATTGGTCGATGGGAAATAGGGCCGGCAAGTATGTGCCCAACCACAACTCATGTGTGTGTGGCGGGTTTGAGGCGACCTGATTGGTCGACGGGAAACGGGGGCCGGTCGGGCAACATGGGGTGTGGCCACTTGCAAGTGGCGCCGTCTGGCCTATGACATGGCCACACCTCCCTTTGTTGCTTCTCCTATTCCGCGGCTCCTTTTATTCCTTGTTTTTTGATTTTGGGTAGGATTTTTGCACCTACTAATCCATGGCGGATTAATTTCCTAGTTCGCCTAAGCTTAATTTCGACCGGCGGGGTCTAATATACTGCGCAGGGCGCAAAACCCTAATTTTTGCAAATTAGTCAGGGTAATATCTGAATCTTATGAACTATCACAAAATTGATTGAATTCCATGTGCTGACACAGAGTTCTTTAAGTTTATTTCCAAAGAGCAGTATGCTTTCCGATTGAGTACTTTTATGAAAGGACCTTAACCTTGATACTTGGAAATTCGTGCTACTCTACTGCGAGTGAACACAAATTTTCATGCCATATTTATATTAAGGGTTCGGCCGGGGAACATAGCATAGGAAAAATACTCGTCAGGCTTCGGCATTAGTGAGTAATGCAGCTAGGAGCTTATATACTCATTAGGCTCTATACTAGTGAACAATTCGTTTAGGAGGTTGAGTTTCAATAAAGAGAAATATAGGCACTCATCATATTTTGATATATTCTCCAAATTTCCTGCAGGATATAGACATATCAATGTCTACTACATCTGATGTAGGGTCAGGTAGATAGACTTTTACAGTTTTCACCCTATACTAAAAACGACCATCAACATTAAGTCCCTTTCTTAGCACGTAACAATGCAATTGTTGCGGGGTAAACATGAGATGGTGACAGACAAGGATAACAACTTGAAAGGGCAGGACATGAAGAGGTTACCAGGAAAAAATCCGACTGACCTTTCGCCTAATTAGGTTACTATCCTCTCTGAATAGGCGGCTTCACCAGTAGTAGCACACCAAGAGGTAGTTTGCTATTACGAATGATTAGTTTGCTAGAAATGCAAACATCAAGTATTTATAGACTAGGAAGTTTGGACACCAAGGAATTTCCAAAACCGAAAATATTCTCAAGATATTCATTAAAGCACAAATTCGGTTTCATAATTCCTGGAAATGCTCTGTCCAAAAATAATGATCGAAATCTCTAGGAAAATCTCTAATTAGTAAATGCACATTTCTAATTCTTTTTTTTCCTAAAAATTAAATTAATAACCTTAATTAAAAGATTCTTAACTTATTTATACTTCGATCCTGGGATTCTCTTCCCTTATCTATTAAGGAATAACTTTGAACAATTAAAGATTAACATTCACAGCACGTGTTCAAAGTATGTCAACATCCTTACTTTGTAAGTCCTCTTTCAAACTTACAACCTTGAAACCGATTTTCCACACTTCCAAACAAGTTTAGAATTGGTTTATCTGACTTTCAAGAACTATGTGATTGATCAAAGAATATTCAATTACAAAACATGGGTGTAACGGTTCTACTAAAACAAGTTTCGGTTCTACCTCCATGTGAGTATTGTGCTTAGTCACACTAGATTTCCAAAATTCGGTTGACTAAGTAATAGGATCGGTTCCCCACATATATATGGTATCTAACTTATATGTGTTGCACATGTCCATAGGATAGGTTTCCCTTTACCTAAAAACGTGTTGCACATGTCCATAGGATCGGTTCCCCTTTATGCTAAAACTTTCTGCACCTAATACAAGGATCAATTACCCTTTGTGGTATACTGCACCTCTTACTAGGATCGGTTCCCATTTACCCATATTTGGTCAGACATAAAATCACAAACTCGATCGTACCATCTCAGGTGATTACTTAAGATCGGTTTCACTAATAAAAGTCATACCAATACATAAGTCAGGCCTTTGTGAATAGTTTTACCAACAACACAAACAAGTCATGAACGGTTATACTAATCACACATATTGGTTGTTCACAAGATATGCAATGAATAACAATATCAATAACACTTTGCAAATTTCCTTTTAGATTCACAAACCAAGTTCCTGAATTTACTTTCTTAAAACACATGTAAAACATTGTTCCCTATGATGAAATCCTCACCTCATACCCATACATAATCACAATAGCATTTAAACGATTACGTCGATGTCTTATCTACAGAGTTTAATGGTTAAGCAATAAACCTCGTATTGTATTCCTTAATACTATGTCTATCTAGAGTTCAATCATGCTTCGCAGTTATGTTTTCAATATGCACCACTTGAAAGATACGTTAGGGAATGAAACAGTTCAAGACAAATATCACTAACCTCAAGTGGAAGGATGATGTTGTCGTTGTAGCTCCTTGCTTCTTCACATCTTCAAGTCTTCGCAATACTTGTAAAGTCTCATGTCCTAATACTTTCAAGCTAACCTATATGAAGCTGACTCTAGGACATAATCAAGCGACTCTTACATGAGTTTTGATTCACTAAAATACGACAACCAAACTTGACATACCAACGCTTGGTGGGTTCAACCGAGATATGCTCTAACAATCTCCCCTTTTGTCAATTTTAGTGACAAAACTCTTACATCATATGGATTGACAAATTACAAGAATTCATTACACATATGCTTGATTCCCGAATTCAACAACACAGTAATTTGCATACATTCAATCTTGAAAAATGTTGTTGTTGACATTATAATAACAAAGCTAATACTCCCTCTAACGAAGATAGGTAGATTTTCAATTGACATGTCTTTGTTATACCAATTAATATGATATATTACTCCCTCTTAGTCTATGCTTTCACTCTTCCGTTAGATAAAAGTTCAAGCACCAATGTTCTTTTCCTTAGAGATACCAATCAATATAAAATCAATGCCAATATCACTTGTTTATTCCATATATTTCTCCCCATTTTTTCACAAAAATGACAAAGAAATGAAAAAAATAAAGGACAAACCCAAAAGAATCTTACAAATCTCAAAATAGACTTGCAACCTATAGAGTTAAGCACGAGGGTTCCACACACCATTTTCTGATAACCAATATCAAAATTGAAACTACAAGTAGTTTTATTTTGATATGTTACCAAGGAAACAATTGTACGAAACAATTTTCCCACTCTAGTTTAGCAAACCAAAAATCAACTAAGCACCTTAGTTCCTTTTCTAAAACGATTGTACAAATACAATCGCTTCGTTCAATAAGACCAAAATAAAGATAACTCTATTTTTCTCATCAGGTTTCAATTATCCATAAACTTAGACCTTTCAATTTTAAACAAAACAAGTACTAGGTTAGTTAACTAGCATTTCTTGTTAAGGCATTCGATTAGACTTGAATAACCGAAGCCTCACTTTGATAAGTCTAACTAAGATCAGAATTAACTTAGTTTCTCTAATCCGGAATCGAATTGGACTAAACAACTCATCCCGTAAACCTTTTCTTTCGTTAAGCCATAAATAATTCATACAAACCAAATAAATCAACTTGCATGATTATTCACCTCAACCGGATGATGGGGTGATGGGGTTGTTGGTGATTTTAGAGCTCGGTGGTGGTTGTGGTGGTGGCAGAGAGTTGGTGATGGCAGAGTTTTCTCTGCAGACGGTGAGGGAGAAGATGGAGTCGATAGAATTGGAGAAGGGTGCGTTTGTTTTGCGGGTATAGGTGTTAGGTGTTGTATTGTTTAGTGGTTGTAGCAAATTCGATGTCCAGCGAAGATGATACGTTGGATGATCACATCTGGATTGAATCGAACGGCTAAGATGGAACAGGCTTGCAGCGACCATTGGATGCGTGATACAACAATTCTGACGGCTTAGATTGGAGTTAGGTACTATGATGTTTGACATGAGCTTCAAGATTTGATGCTCGGTGATGAGGCGACCGTTGGATGATGTGATGGATCCAATCTGACGGCTCTCATGGAAATGGGTATGGATATTGGAAATGGATTTGGGTAAGGGTTTTGGGCCTTGGGTATGCCAAGCCCATATCTTATTTAAGGACAATTCTTCCTCTTCAAGCCCACCTCTAGTTGATCCGACTCTTGCAAACATCATTCTTCGCTGCCTTTCTGCGGGAGTCTTTGCCGCTTCTTTGCTCTTTTCGCTCCGTGAGTTAACTAGGCTTTATTTAGTACCTAAAAATGCAAAATTAATTAATAAAAATATTTATTCTTGAAAACAATGAAAATACAGAATATGGGATAAAATATAGAATTAATGCACAAAAGATGAGTTAAATGCCAAGAAAAATATATAGAAATATGCACTTTTTAGCACTCATCAAATACCCCCAAACCTGAATTTTACTTGTCCTCAAGTAAAACAAAACTAAGGAAATCCTACCTATACCACTGTCGCTGGTCTCTCGAATGCATTTAGCGTATGCACTAAGCCTTTTAAACCACTAAGTGTCCCTAGTGGACGAGTTGAAGTCTCGTGAAGGTTTGCTTAGAACGTACCTACAAAGTTCTAGGACAAAATATAAGCTCATATTCCATGAAATGTGACATGTGCAAGACAGTAGAAGCTCACAGCAAAATGGAGATGTCAATCTAGCTATCAAAGGCACAATCCTAGCACTGATAACAAATAAAGACATGTGATAAGAGTGTAAAGTGTATCTACACATGTGTAAAGAAAGATCGGATGTTATGACTACTAATCACCAAGAGATAGTTTCTCACGCTAAGAACCAAGGTCGAAATCTAGCTAGCTGTCCGGACTTTACGAAAATTGTGAATGAGTTGGAGGTATTTCACAATTACCCGCGTTGTACATCAATGGCATACACCCTTCCTTTCTTATTACAATAAAACAAAAGATGACTCTTTACATGACTTTTATTTACATTGACTACTCTCTTTTATTTTTGGAACAAGAGAGGATGGAATTGATAAATACTTGATTTTTTTTTTGAATTTTTTTTCTGATATTAATTTTTTTTTTCTGAATATACATCATTTTTTTTTTTTTAACATGGTAACACTTTTGATACATATACAAAAGGAAACAAAAAATTACATGACTCTTAGCAAGAGGTAGCCCTTTTTGATGCACCCAGTTAAATTCGATGGTTGTCTTTCTTAATGTAACCTCCACCTTCTATCCCAACCAACCAAAGAACAAGCTAGTCAAGTTTCGTTCAGTATTCTAAAGTGATTGGCAATCGTGACTTCCGATAGAGTATAGGAATTTTCACTGTGGAGCATGTACATCGGAGATGATGATCAGAAACGTTGAGCGTTGGATGCAAATATGGTTGGTAGATCTAACGGTAATATAAGAGATGAATCACTTCGACCGTCGGATTGTGAAATACAACGAAGTCAACGGTGTTAGATGATGTTAGGTACTGTAGTGTAAAGCGGGAGTATCTAATTTTGATGCACATGCATAGAAGCGATCGTTGGATTCAACTACAATCTAATCTGAAGGCTTGGAATTTATGCGCTGTGGCGTTTGGCAGAGACTTCAGATTTTGATGCTCTATGAATGAGCGACCGTAGGATGATGAGTTGGATCCAATCTGACGGATGAGAATGGAGGCGGTTTTGGTTATAGAAAATGGGTTTGGATAAGGGTTTTGGGCCTTGGGTATGCCAAGCCCATATCTTCTTTAAGAGCAATTCTTCCTTCTTGAGCCCATTTCTAGTCTTTTGGGCTTATGCGCACCATTCTTCGCGGCTTCCTTGTGTAATTCCTCCCGGCTTTTCACTATTTTTCTGCTCTTTTCGTTCCGCAATTCATCCAAACTTTATTTACAACCTAAAAATGCAAAATTAAGTAAGAAAAATATTTATTCTTGAAAACAATGAAAATACAGAATATGGGATAAAATGTAGAATTACTGCGCAAAAGATGAGTTAAATGCCAACAAAAAGGGATAAATATATACAATATTTGTCACTCATCAAATACCCCCAAACCTGAATTTTACTTGTCCTCAAGTAAAACAAAACGAAGGAAATCCTACCTATACCACTGTCGCTGGTCTCTCGAATGCATTTAGCGTATGCACTAAGCCTTTTAAACCACTAAGTGTCCCTAGTGGACGAGTTGAAGTCTCGTGAAGGTTTGCTTAGAACGTACCTACAAAGTTCTAGGTCAAAATATAAGCTCAGATTCCATCAAATGTGACATGTGCAAGTCAGTTTAAGCTCACAGCAAAATGGAGATGTCAATCTAGCTATCGAAGGCACAATCCTAGCACTGATAACAAAAAAAGACATGTGATAAGAGTGTAAAGTGTATCTACACATGTGTAAAGAAAGATCTGAAGTTATGACTACTAATCACCAAGAGATAGTTTCTCAGGCTAAGAACTGAGGTCGAAATCTAGCTAGCTGTCCGGACTTTACGAGAATTGTGAATGAGTTGGAGGTATTTCACAATTACTCGCGTTGTACATCAATGGCATACACCCTTCCTTTCTTATTACAATGAAACAACAAAATGACTCTTTACATGACTCTTATTTACATTGACTACTCTCTTTTATTTTTGGAACAAGAGATGATGGAATTGATAAATACTTGATTGATTTTTTTCATTTTTTTTTTTTTGATTTTTTTTTCTGAATATACATCGTTTTTTTTTTTTTTTTTGCAAAAGAAAACACTTTGATACAATACAAAAGGAAACAAAAATTACATGACACTTTGCAAGAGGTAGCCCTTTTTGATGCACCCAGTTAAATTCGATGGTTGTCTTTCTTAATGTAACCTCCACCTTCTATCCCAACCAACCAAAGAACAAGCTAGTCAAGTTTCGTTCAGTATTCTAAAGTGATTGGCAATCGTAACTTCCTATCAAACACCTTGAAGATCGAGGCCATACATGTATTGGTAGATCGTGCGCGTGCAAGTTTCTTATCACTATGTGAATTGTGCTACAATCAGGGGTGCCTAAATATCTAGACTAAGAATCCTTATGTTTACATACATGCACAAGAGTCAACATTTCAAGGTAAATGAGCTCCATTTTTATGTTTTTTTTCAATTTTTTCATTTTTTATTTTGATTTTTTCATTTTTTTCATTTTTTTCAAAAAGAAGGAGTTCTGTTTTCAATTATAACATGTGATCGTGGTATCTATACCATACCCACAAACCTAAACTAAACATTGTCCTCAATGTTTCAAAATATGAAAAGAATTATAACATACGAAGAGGATTATGCTGAGTAGAGAAAAGGAAAGAGAATACCCGATTTGACGGCGAAAGCAAAATTAGAACTCCGTTATTCAAGGCAAAAATTCAACATATTTCAATTAAGAGTCACATTGGATTAGCAAAATATGTACAAAAGAAACAAAAGATTTAACTAAGAAACTATCTACTAGATTCTATACAAGAAAATTTGGTTTTTAATGGGATTGGACTTTTAGGGAAAAGTTTGGTTTTGTCGGGAGACATTTGGTTTTGTTGGGAATGAAAAACATTTGGTTTTTGATGGGAAAGCGAAAATTTTGGTTTTTAGGGAAAAAGAAAATTTTGGTTTTTAGGGAAAAAGGCCCAGCTGACAACTTATAGTTTGAGTACGAGGCCCAACTGTTCAGTAAACCAAGCCCAAAAGTTAAGTTTTAATTGGGTTTTGGGCTAGATGTTTAGCCAAAAGACTAAGCCCAACTGGGCTTTGAAAACTTTTTACAAATTTTTGTTTTGGGTTAAGCCCACAGTGTAGGGGTTTAAAGTTCAGTTGGGTCTAAGCCCACAATTCAGAAACAAAATTTAAACTTGGGCTTAAATCCATAGTTCCATTGACAGGCCCACAATTTCAAAACTTTTTACAAGGCTCAGAAATTTAGTGTGAGATAACAATACCCCAAACCCAGTAAACTGGGTTAGCTTTGGCTGGGCAAGTTTTAGCTGGTTCCTGCCTCATCCCACAGTTTGCTTTGCCTTGCTCTTCTCCCTTTCAGCAGCACAACAACAGGTGCAGAAGGCAGTAGCAGCAGCAACACCGGAGGTACCTGGACTCAGAAGAGGAGTGTTCAGTTCACATAATTGGAGGAGTGAAAGAACACAAGTGAATGATAAAATATGCAGCTAAGATGCACAGCAAGATGAACAGCAACAAATCTCAGACATTCACATCAATAAATTTCAGGCATTCAAATTTCAGTTGACAGTGACCCAATGGACAATATGCAGTAGCAGCTGACTTAATGCTCAATTACTCCAAGCAAATGCAATAACAGATGCAATTGGCAAGGCCAAGACAGGGGAGCAGCCAGTTACAGGGCAGGGCAAAGCTACAGATTATGACAAAATGAGCAACTATGAAGACAATGAGCAAAGCCACAGAGCAAAGCTACAGATGCAGTGATGCTTTGCAGGTATTCAGAGCAGAAACAAAGATGCAATATCCAAGATGCAAATGCAGAGATGCAGATGAAGATAATGATGCAGAAGATGATGCAAACTAAAGATGCAATATGCTAATGATGCAATGCTAATGATGCAGATGCAGATGCTTACACTAAGATGCTTATCAGAACTACACAGCAGGTTATGCAAGAAAAGATGATGCAAGTGACAGCAAACTAAGCTACATTAAGTTACACTAAGTTACAGCTAATCTAGACTAAGTTACACTAAAACAGCAAAACAGCCTAGTCAAAGGAACAACTTCACTACACAGCAGCCAAGTCCCCGGCAACGGCGCCAAAAACTTGGTGGCTCTCTAAAAGAGTCACAGAAATGATACCTGCAAGTTCACAGGGTCTGTTGTAGTGAGTGTGCAAGGCAGGGTCGAACCACAGAGACTTGGGTGTGTAAGATGAAGTTTCCTAAACTATTCTAAACTAAGCAGTGACAGTAAACAAGAATGTGAACTTCAGTGGCAGTGATAAAGAAACAAAGGCAGGTCTTCCAACTATGTTCTTGTCCCTTGTTAGTTATCAGTCAGCTTCTAGGCTTTCTGAATAACTAGATGACAGTTGCGGTCCAAAGCCGGCTGTTCATCTAAGGGTTGGTCTAGAAAGGAGTCTAAAGGCACTAAGATGAATTCTAAACCTTGTGGTAGTTGGGGCTCTCACACTGCAACTACCCGCAGAGAAGCTTGCTTAGTGTTTTAACAACCTATAAGGATATTCAATCCTAGACAATTCAAGCACAACAAGATCAGAGCATGGATAGGATAAAAACAATTGAAGTTTACAACATCATTTAAAATAAAAACTAAACCTTGAGGCACTGGGTATTCCAGTCCTCTTGGGTGAAGCACTGGCTAGTCCAGGCATGCCCATTACAACATCCCAAAGCATCTATTTATACTCAATTACACTTTACAAGCAAAACCCCCAAAACAGTAAATTAGGGTTTCTGAAAATTGAAATTCAGTTTACCTAATCTTTGATAATGGCTTCTGTACGTCGACCCATTCTTCTTCTGACTCTCCTGATGCTACCCATGCCTCCAATTTGTGTTATTTCTCAATCTAATTTACCAAACTCACACGCCTAGGGTTTCTGAGAAGAGGCGAGTGAATTAGGTGAATTAGGTCTCTGAAATTAGAAGGGAATAGGTGATGGATGATGGGGTGATGGGGTTGTTGGTGATTTGAGAGCTCGGTGGTGGTTGTGGTGGTGGCAGAGAGTTAGTGATGGCAGAGTTTTCTCTGCAGACGGTGAGGGAGAAGATGGAGTCGATAGAATTGGAGAAGGGTGCGTTTGTTTTGCGGGTATAGGTGTTAGGTGTTGTAGTGTTGAGCGGTTGTAGAAAATTTGATGTCCAGCGAAGATGATACGTTGGATGATCACATCTGGATTGAATCGAACGGCTAAGATGGAACAGGCTTGCAGCGACCGTTGGATGCGTGATACAACAATTCTGACGGCTTAGATTGGAGTTAGGTACTATGATGTTTGACATGAGCTTCAAGATTTGATGCTCGGTGATGAGGCGACCGTTGGATGATGTGATGGATCCAATCTGACGGCTCTCATGGAAATGGGTATGGATATTGGAAATGGATTTGGGTAGGGGTTTTGGTCCTTGGGTATGCCAAGCCCATATCTTCTTTAAGGACAATTCTTCCTCTTCAAGCCCACTTCTAGTTGATCCGGCTCTTGTAAACATCATTCTTCGCTGCCTTTTTGCGGGAGTCTTTGTCGTTTCTTTGCTCTTTTCGCTCCGTGAGTTAACCAGGCTTTATTTAGTACCTAAAAATGCAAAATTAATTAATAAAAATATTTATTCTTGAAAACAATGAAAATACAAAATATGGGATAAAATGTAGAATTAATGCACAAAAGATGAGTTAAATGCCAAGAAAAATATATAGAAATATGCACTTTTTAGCACTCATCACTCATACCCATACATAATCACAATATCATTTAAACGATTGCGTCGATGTCTTATCTACAGAGTTTAATGGTTAAGCAATAAACCTCGTATTGTATTCCTTAATACTATGTCTATCTAGAGTTCAATCATGCTTCGCAGTTATGTTTTCAATATGCACGACTTGAAAGATACGTTAGGGAATGAAACAGTTCAAGACAAATATCACTAACCTCAAGTGGAAGGATGATGTTGTCGTTGTAGCTCCTTGCTTCTTCACATATTCAAGTCTTCGCAATACTTGTAAAGTCTCATATCCTAATACTTTCAAGCTAACCTATATGAAGCTGACTCTAGGACATAATCAAGCGACTCTTACATGAGTTTTGATTCACTAAAATACGACAACCAAACTTGACATACCAACGCTTGGTGGGTTCAACCGAGCTATGTTCTAACAATCTCCACTTTTGTCAATTTTAGTGACAAAACTCTTACATCATATGGATTGACAAATTACAAGAATTCATTACACATATGCTTGATTCCCGAATTCAACAACACAGTAATTTGCATACATTCAATCTTGAAAAATGTTGTTGTTGACATTATAATAACAAAGCTAATACTCCCTCTAACGAAGATAGGTAGATTTTCAATTAACATGTCTTTGTTATACCAATTAATATGATATATTACTCCCTCTTAGTCTATGCTTTCACTCTTCCGTTAGATAAAAGTTTAAGCACCAATGTTCTTTTCCTTAGAGATACCAATCAATATAAAATCAATGCCAATATCACTTGTTTATTCCATATATTTCTCCCCATTTTTTTCACAAAATGACAAAGAAATGAAAAAAATAAAGGACAAACCCAAAAGAATCTTACAAATCTCAAAATAGACTTGCAACCTATAGAGTTAAGCACGAGGGTTCCACACACCATTTTCTGATAACCAATATCAAAATTGAAACTACAAGTAGTTTTATTTTGATATGTTACCAAGGAAACAATTGTACGAAACAATTTTCCCACTCTAGTTTAGCAAACCAAAAATCAACTAAGCACCTTAGTTCCTTTTCTAAAACGATTGTACAAATACAATCGCTTCATTCAATAAGACCAAAATAAAGATAACTCTATTTTTCTCACCAGGTTTCAATTATCCATAAACTTAGACCTTTCAATTTTAAACAAAACAAGTACTAGGTTAGTTAACTAGCATTTCTTGTTAAGGCATTCGATTAGACTTGAATAACCGAAACCTCACTTTGATAAGTCTAACTAAGATCAGAATTAACTTAGTTTCTCTAATCCGGAATCGAATTGGACTAAACAACTCATCCCGTAAACCTTTTCTTTCGTTAAGCCATAAATAATTCATACAAACCAAATAAATCAACTTGCATGATTATTCACCTCAACCGGAAGAAATTGAAACAACATAGACATTAAAGCACCGCAATTGCACCGAAATTTTGTAAACCTAAACAATTGATACCACACAATAAAGCAAGATAACAATAGTTTTTCTTAACCGGAACCAATTGAATCACACATACATCCATACACACATAATAAAATAAACATCAATTGTACCGAAATTTTGTTAAGCAAAAGCAATAAATATATATGAAATAAACTCAGGCTTTTCTTAAACAGGAAAACGATTAACTAACAAACTCGTTACCTCAAATTTCGCATCCACTTCTCCAATATGTTTGCATCTTCGTCCAGGGAGAATTGATATCGAAATATCATCATGTTGTCATCCTTATGCAAAAACAAAAGAATAAAAACAACCAACCTTTACCAGAGAAAGGTTGAATATCGGTTTTAACAATTGCAAGCAAAAGTTGAAAACCGCCGAAACACATATGCTTTTATGCTAAACCAAAACCGATTCAACATATTGTGACTTTTTCATATATTGTTTCTTCCAGAACCCCTCATGATTCTTTGATAAAACCTACCAACATGGGCTATAACTTAATCCTGCTAAATCAAAAATTCACCCAAACCACAAGGGTTCACAACATTATAAGATCGAATATCAAGGTAATAAAACCGAAATCAAACATCCCATAAACATACATAGCAATATTTCTTAATGGCAAGTTAAACCAAAAGAAGTATATAAACTGCATTAAAACCTTTAAGCGTCTTACTATTACACGGAGGTTCTTACTAGGCATACAACATTTAAAACATTGTTTACCAGACAAACTCACAGTAATATATGTAATATTATACAATAATAATTGTAGGACCTAATCCGAGATATCCAAGTCAGTATCCTCTTCCGAAGAAGTATCTTGATACTTATCTGAGATGCCACTCGAGGCTTCAGTAAGATCTGGATGGATATTTGTAGAATGATCAATTAGTTCTACTATGCAATCATTCTTCCTTTGTAGCCTTCTCTTAAGAGTTTGTGGATCCCCTTCAACTCTTATAGAAGGAGGAGCATTGAAGGCTTATCCTCTCATTTTGTTGAGAATTCCTTTTCCTAATTTCTTTGGAATCTTTTCCCTTGCATTTGGCCATACAATTCCAAAAGAGCTGCATATTCTTATAATCAAACAAGCAAAACCAGGAGTTCTCCTTTTACCTTTTTGGATTGTGATCATTTGTCTGATCATTAACCCACAAAAATCAAATTTTTTGACTCATCTGTCAAGATGGTATACAAGTTCATCAACATCTCTAGTCCATTTTGTCTTATGCATATTGCTAGGACACAGGTTTGCACAAGCTAGTTTTCCAAATACTTTGAGATGAAATTCAACATTGTGAATAAAAAGAGAGTTACCTGACCATGCTCCACCAATTGCTGATGATATGGTATTGTGTTCGACCTTGTACCTTTCGTACGAACATGCAAGAAGGTATTCATGTAGGGATAGAGAATCAATTCTGAAATTACTTGTTTGTTAACTTTAAATGACCTTGTACCAATCACAGTACGAAAAGTACATCCTTAAAATTTCATTTCATGCATATTGGCATAAAATAGCTTCACAAGGTCCGGAGTTTCCTTGAAAGAACTTTCATGAATGATACCCCATTCACGATGCTTCACAAAGTTCATATATTTCGTATCCGAAACTTTGACAAATAACATTTCCATGATGGGTTCTTTAATTGAACCGAATTTCATAAGACATTCATCATTCATAAAGTAATTTTGAGAACTAACATCATAGGTAAGACTAGGCATGTTTCCATAATTTATATCCATGGTAGAGTAAAGCATCAAGTTCCTATTTGACCCTTCTCCTCTAACAAAGTTTCTACTACCCCTAGTTCGATTATCCATTGAATTAACAAGAGAAGAGATAAACCACTTACAATCGGTAGAGCTTGTTGAATGATGAATCTCCTTGCTTGGGACGAATTGGAATGAAATAATTCCAACCTTTTGTTCTTTTTGAAGTCTAGAGTTGATTGATACAAGTTTCTCCCCTTGAATCGAACATGCAAGAAATACAAAGAGAGAAATTTTGAACCTTTGTCAACTGTTCGAGTTTCTATGAACTTGAAGAAGGTAGAGAAAGAGATAATCCGATCTTTCTTTGTTTTTATCACCAACTTTATCTTGTATTCGGATCCGGATCCGGATCCAAATAACACCAATCTCCAAAAACCTAAAGATGATAAGGGATAGCCAACAGTCGGTTCCTTGACCAATATTAAGGTTTTGACAACTTGGACATACTAGGTGTTGAAATGAAACTTTTAGTCAATGAAATTTCACTGGACAAGTCGTGACTAGTTTTATTAGGCTCACAATCTATATCAGAGTCGTTATGATCTTCAAAAGAAAATTCTTCTAAAGAGTTATAGTGAGAGTTTTCTTGAAGAATATAAGATTTTTCTGAGGTAAAATTTAAATACTCATGAATGAGTTGATTTCCTTTAGAATTATTATTTTTCTTTGAGTTGTCCAGTTCTTTAAGGAACTCATCAACCTCATTTTGAACTCTACGAGAGTCTTCAAGGGTCTTGAGTGTTTTAGATAGTGACTCATCTTCCTTTTGTTCATATATCTTAATCTCATTCTTTAAGTCAGACAGTTGCTTTTCAATTTCTGCAAATTCAGATAGTTTTTTGTCGATCTTGCTATAAGCATCTTCAGTGAGATTAAGATATAAGCGACATTCTTTGAATGTCCAAAATTCTTTGGATCAAAGCGACTCAACAATTTCAGTGTTTGACATTCCTTAAAACAATTTTGAGACATCTAATCTTGGCATTACGTTAACTGAATCGGCCATAGATTCAATTTATTATAGGTTGGATCGCACCAAACATAGATTGTTATATTTTTTCGTGTTTGCCTATTCTGATACCAATTGAAAAGACGAGGGTACCCAAATATACCTCAATCTAAAACTTTTCCTACCTATAAGTCATTTCTCCGAAAGTGATTGTCTATGGACTGAGTCGAAACAATGCAACTAATCGGGTCACACTTCGTGTGATCGTCTATGGATACGAGATCGAGACAATACAACAACGAAGTATGTTTACTTGATAAAAAGGTTCAGACTTAACCTAACACAATGGAATTACTTATCAAGTAAATAGAAATTAACGTTTTGTGTAATTTAATTATAATAAAACAATTGTAATACGGAAAATAAAAGTAAATGACACAGCAAGATTTTGTTAACGAGGAAACCACAAATACAGAAAAACCCCGGGACCTTGTCCAGAATTGAATACTCTCAGGATTAAGTCACTATACATAATAACCTAACTTCGTATAGTTGAGACCAAGCAATTAAACCTATAGTTCTCCTAGTTCCGTTTGTATTCCAACGCCTCCAACTTATGAATAAGTCACGTACTTGGAACGTTTCCTTTGGTTCGTATTTCAAACAGTAAAGGAACAACAAATCTGTTTGCCATCAACTCTCTTCAACCAAGTGATATGAGTCGGACAAAGGCTCTTCTGTTTATCTTAACATAAACTCCTTCGTCAGGTCCTTAGATCTATCTTATGTTCAATTACCGAAGTAATCGTTAGGATTTTGCAATCAACACTCTTAATCCAAAGAATTGTGTCGATGTCGATCTACTCAACTAATCAATCTAATTCTATCACAAGGATAAAACCGATTATAGTTGGATCCTCTTTTTACCGAAACAAGTATTGTGCACACCAAAGATTATGAACCCAAAATCATAAATCTTCAATATCTTCTTTGTCTTCAAATCTTCTTAGATCTTCAATAAATACCTGCATACAAAAACTTGAATCTCTTATGATCAATCACGCACAGAACGGAGTCGGTTGACAATGGATTATCACAATATCGTCTTTAGATCTACAAACAGTCTAAAGATTCCTGTCGAAACTCTGAACTAGTTTCAGTGAATCTTATATCAGAAGAGAAGATCCTCAGGCATAAGAAAACTAGGTGCAATCAAAGTTCAACCACCATTAGTCAATCAAATCAATAAAAACAAAAGATAAACCGCAATTATCTAGTTTCCCACCAGCGGTACTAATAGAGCTTCTCAATCCCAAAAAAGACTTTAAAACGAGCGGCCGTAAGAGATTTCGTCTAATTAGGTTACTATCCTTTCCGAATAGGCGGCTTCACCAGTAGCAGCACACAAGAGGTAGTTCGCTGTTACGAATGATTAGTTTGCTAGAAATGCAAACTTCAAGTATTTATAGACTAGGAAGTTTGGATACCAAGGAATTTCCAAAACCGAAAATATTCTCAAGATATTTATTAAATAAAAAATTCGGTTTCCATAATTCCTAGAAATGCTCTGTTCAAAAATAATGATCGAAATCTCTTGGAAAATCTCTAATTAGTAAATGCACATTACTAATTCTTATTTTACTAAAAATAATATTAATAACCTTAATTAAAAGATTCTTAACTTGTTTATGTTCGATCCTGGGATTCTCTTCCCTTAGCTATTAAGGAATAACTCTAAATAATTAAAGATTAACATTCACAACACGTGTTCAAAGTATGTCGATATCCTTACTTTGTAAGTCCTCTTTCATACTTACAACCTTGAAACCGATTTGCCACACTTCCAAACAAGTTTAGAATTGGTTCATCTGACTTTCAAGAACTATGTGATTGATCAAAGAACATTCAATCACAAAACATGGGTGTAACGGTTCTACCAAAACAAGTTTCGGTTCTACCTCCATGTGAGTACTGTGCTTAGTCACACTAGCTTTCCAAAATTCGGTTGACTAGGTACTAGGATCGGTTCCCCACATATATATGGTATCTAACTTATATGTGTTTCACATGTCCATAGGATCGGTTTCCCTTTGCCTAAAAACGTGTTGCACATGTCCATAGGATCGGTTCCCATTTATGCTATAAACTTGTTGCACCTCATACAAGGATCGATTCCCCTTTGTGATGTATTGCACCTCTTATAAGGATCGGTTCCCCTTTACCCAGATTTGGTCAGACATAAAATCACAAACTCGATCGTACAATCTCAGGTAATTACTTAAGATCGGTTTCACTAATAAAAGTCATACCAATACATAAGTCAAGCCTTTGTGAATAGTTTTACCAACAACACAAACAAGTCATGAACTAATCACACATATTGGTTGTTCACAAGATATGGAGGATCATTGTTATTTGGCTACAAAGACTCCTGGGCCAGAGAAATCTACGAAACCGAGGTAATTATCGTATATTTTTTTACTAATGTATTGTCGTTTTATTCGTAATAACACTGTATTAATTTTGTAATGTGTTGTTTGTTTAATAGTATCATTCCGATGTGATTCGTCTACTCAAACCCACTGCCGCACCATCAAAAATATTGAAAGATTGGCCTTTAGACGGTGAATGTGAAAGTTTCAAGACAATTATAGCCAACTCGGGATTATCTACTGTTGTCGAGAACTCAATGTTGGAACATGATCGGGTCGCGATATCGGCTTTTGTGGAAAGATTGTATCCCGAGACTGACACCTTTCATATGCCGTTTGGGGAGATGACCATTACTCCAGATGATGCGAGGCAGATTCTTAATCTCAATGACCATGGTGTAGCTGTCAAGTATGAGTACACAAAGCAGTTAAGTTGGGAAAAACTTTATGATTTGTGTAACAAGTGTTTTGATTGGGATAAAGAGACATCAGACATTGAGTTCAACAGGTGCTTCTCTTAAAAAGTTAGACAGTTTAACATTACATTAGTCATTGATAGACGCATTTATGTGTCTATTTTGTTCTCAATGTTCTGTATTGTTAGACTCGATTAAGTACTTATTGTGTTATTTTGTGTTCTTGTAGGAAATTTTAGAGAAATAAGCCCTTGCGGCGAAATGGGCTCAAAAAGCAGTGTTTTACACCCCGGAGAAATGTACCGTAGGCACCCCAGAAATGCACCAGAAGCGTCCCAGAAATGTCCCGGAGGAACCCATAAAAATTACTATTTCCACCCCAATTGATATTCGCACCCCAGCACTCTGGATAAGGGGCACCTTCTTCAACAATTTGGATTTGTGTTTTTGGCGGGAAATGAAGTTTTCAACTGGCAGAATTTTGATTGTCAAAATGAATGGGTTAGAGTGTGATTCAATCGCTGAAAATTGACAGAAAGATGTGATTTGGCATAAGGAACAAAGTTTGGGTGGTGGTTTCGATCAAATTTGTCTGGAATACGTGTTTTGATTCTCGAGTTCAAAACAGGGCAAGCATGCACTGGAGGATGATAATCACGCGTCATGGAGAGTTATGGACATGTTCTGATGATGTGGAATGGCTCGAGCATCACTTTGGGTCGTGAAGAATCGATTTGGAGCGTGGAGGGAGGAAGTTCAAGCAAGAAATTCCAAGTTTGGTAAGAAAATATTCGGAAAATATTGTTATTCACTGCCCGCATAATGAAGAATTATATTGGAGTTATTGGCGAGATTTGGAGCTGTTGTTGGGTATAAATAGGCTCTTTGGTTCTACTAGAGAGGGTGTTGAGAGTTGGGAGTAGAGAGGAGAGCGCTGCAGAGGAAGAATCCACCATTTTTCTCTGTTGCTGCTGCCATTGATGAAGATGAAGAACACGAAGAACAGACAGCCAAAAACCGTCGTTCTTCAACAGTGACAACGACCAGTCTCTGTGGGTCGTAGTCAGCTACGCAGACAACAACATTATTCTTTTATCGTTCTTTGTAACGGTGTTTGCAACAATTATAAACGTTGCACACACCCGATTTTCATCATTTTCTCTTTATTTCATCACTGTGAACCATTTTTGAGCCATAAATAATTATTTTGAGAGCATTTTTACTATGATGAGTTAAACCCCAACACTGGGACGACGGAGGAGGCCGAGCTTCATACATGAGTAATTTAATTAATTCTTTTTGAGACTTTTGCATTAAAAATTAATTGAAATATGATTTGATTAAATTGGGTGTTATTTGATTAGATGGGTCATGCTTAGCTTAGGTGATTTGATGTTCCATGCTTAACATTTACAATCAATTTTTTGAGAATCTACTTTGGCAAAATAAGAGTCCATAAAACTTATGTTTTGAGCGATTATTGTCGAGAATAATTCATTGAGCCCTATTTTATGAAGATTTCCCGAATCATTAGTCCCAGTACCTCTCACCATTGTTAATATTTTATTGTATATATTTATCTTTTTTATTAAGTCTAAAAAATTATCCTTCACAAATCTGAGAGTTTGAACCTTCATTACTACAACCACAATCCACGAAAATCAATAACCATTTTGGCGCCGCCGACGCGGATTTGTGTTTAGATAGAATTTTTAGGTTTTTATTATTTATTTTTTATGTCAGCCTTGTTTGTGATTGTATAGAATTTCTCTGTAGATTGTGTTTCTTCGGTGATGAATCCTTTTGAGGAGATGGCACCTGAGATGACGTTACGAGAATATATGAGTAGAAATTCTCGTTATCAAGAGACGTCTTCGAAAATGACTCTTGGGGAATATATGCAAGGGAAACGACATTGGGATGTTCCAACGGTTAGCGATGAATCACCTCTAACGATTTACGAGAAGTATTATAAAAATAGACCGCCTAGTTTGGAACAAAGATTGAGAATTATTGAATGTCAAAAATTATATTATGATGATGAAGATAGTGCTGATGAAGAATCGGAAATGTGTGGGAATAGTGATCAGGAATTTGTTACCCCAGTTGAGCCTTATAATGATTATATTATTTCTGGTTCAGATCCTAATAATTTTAAAAATTATTCACCTATTCAAAAGGACGAGGATTTGACTAGAGATACCCCCGTTTCAGACGATGTAGTATGTCTTGTTTACGAAACCAAGAAAGGTTTAGAGGAACCGGTTTATCCTAAGAATACTGTTTTAGAGTCATACGATTTAGAAACAATAGTCTTAGATGAACTCGTAGAGGTGAGTGAGGATGCACCGCAAGATTACAACTTAGAATAATCAATTGCCCATTTTCAAGAATCTGATGACCTACAAATTAGGGAAGTTGTGACTAGTCTATCTAGAGACACTGAAAACTCTAAGTTTGGGGGTGAGTATCATCCTCCATGTGCTTTAACTCTTAGTAAGGTCCCTCACTTGGGACTTGACATCAATGCCTCAACCATCTTACAAGATTATCTTCATACTCGTTTTTCAGAACCTAATGATATCCAACAAGAGTCTCAACTGTTAGAAACCCATCCTCTGGTTGATGTGGTTAACCTAGGCAATAATACCAAGATTGATTTTGTTTTCCCACCAAATAGTTTTCTTCCAAATGTGGGAACATATAGATTTCAAATGTGTCGAATATTAAGTTGTGAGACTAAACCTAAATGCCTTAGGAAATTAGAATCGACACATTTGCTTAAGAATGACCACTACTCTCACTGTGGTCAATTATGTAAGTCAAACCTGATTGACTTAGAGGATCCTCAGTTATTTAGGTTATTATTATTTTGTGATTCTAAGTTCTTATTTGAGTTTTTCCAGACTCTAGGACCTAATAATTTGGATCCAACCTATGAGGAAATGCATCCGAGGAAAATATTTTATTTAGACCCTTTCATAGAACCTGAACCTGAACCACAATTAGATATAAATATCTTAATCAGGAAACTATATAAGGGCATGTTATTCTTGTTCACTTTCTTGGGTTATTGTAGTTTCCTTTGGTCAGCTTTATTTCGTTTTGAAGACCCACAGTTATTTCGACTGTTACTTTATGGTTCGAGTTGACTAATCCTTTCCTAAGTCTGGCTGAAGACTTTAAACTTAGCACTTATTGGGAGGTAACCCAATCTCATGCAACACGGTAATATCCTTCCTTAACTCTTTTTCTTCAAATGGTAACATTTTCTCATTGTTCATGCTTTTAATTTCATCTTTAGAACATTGAGGACAATGTTCGATTTAAGTTTGGGGGTATGGGAAAAACTTTTTAGTTGCAATTAATAAACTCCTGAGCCTAGAAATTTTTGCCTATTAAGGTTTGCACTAACCAATCTAAGTGGATGGGAACATCTTGGTTATAGGAGTTGAGGAACCAATCTGATTAGATGGAAACATCTAGAAGAGTCTATTCATAAAAGCACAGAGCTCAGGTGTTAGAAATAACATGATAGTTTCACCATATCTCGTTGAGTCCTTTTCGCTTTCTATTTTTATTTTTATTTTATTTTAAGTGATTTGGTGGGGCACACGATTCAAGTTGTTACCATTGCTAGGATGAAATAGAGTGATAAGAGATACCTCAAAAAAAAAAAAAAAAAAAATTGAGACCTGACCATTAGACCAAAAGGAATAAAATTCAATAAAGTCGACCACTGGTACCCTTGTATATGCCAGTTGTGTTGACCTAGAGTCAGGATTATTGACCACTGGTTCCCTTGTATATGCTAGTGCGTTGATATTAGTCAGACCGGTATCTCAGTCATTTAGGTTAGGCTCATCTTGGAAAAGGCCTTCAGACAGATATGGAAAACACCTTTCACTTTTCAACCATCTACATTTTTCTTTTTCCATCTTCTTGATCTTTTCATGTGATTAGTTTGACTCCGAGTATGATGTCCATAGTGAAACTATCTTAGTAGAGCTCTGTCACTTATATGAATTTTAGTATGCTTGAGTGCAAACTCGTGTACAACAATTGAAATTTCGCATCAGGGTTCTTCCTCCCATAAGCAATAAGTATGCCAACCACTGAGGTTCTTTAGTGCCTTCCAAGGTTCTGCGTAGACAACTAGGGTCTGGAGTAAAGGTTTTGTGGGTAAACCTCTGATAAACCTTCTCGAGATTAACTCGGTCACTATTTTGTAGTTTTGATTTGCTCGGGACTAGCAAATAATAAGTTTGGGGGTATTTGATAGACGCATTTATGTGTCTATTTTGTTCTCAATGTCTGTATAGTTAGACTCGATTAAGTACTTATTGTGTTATTTTGTGTTCTTGTAGGAAATTTTAGAGAAATAAGCCCTTGCGGCGAAATGGGCTCAAAAAGCAGTGTTTTACACCCCGGAGAAATGTATCGTAGGCACCCCAGAAATGCACCGGAAGCGTCCCAGAAATGTCCCGGAGGAACCTAGAAAAATTACTATTTCCACCCCAATTGATATCCGCACCCCAGCACTCTGGATAAGGGGCACCTTCTTAAACAATTTGAATTTGTGTTTTTGGCGGGAAATGAAGTTTTCAACTGGCAGAATTATGATTGTCAAAATGAATGGGTTAGAGTGCGATTCAATCGCTGAAAATTGGCAGAAAGATGTGATTTGGCATAAGGAACAAAGTTTGGGTGGTGGTTTCGATCAAATTTGGCTGGAATACGTGTTTTTATTCTCGAGTTCAAAACAGGGCAAGCATGCACTGGAGGATGATAAATCACGCGTCATGGAGAGTTATGGACGTGTTCTGATGATGTGGAATGGCTCGAGCATCACTTTGGGTCGTGAAGAATCGATTTGGAGTGTGGAGGGAGGAAGTTTACGCAAGAAATTCCAAGTTTGGTAAGAAAATATTCGGAAAATATTGTTATTCACTGCCCACATAATGAAGAATTATATTGGAGTTATTGGCGAGATTTGGAGCTGTTGTTGGGTATAAATAGGCTCTTTGGGTCTACTAGAGAGGGTGTTGAGAGTTGGGAGTAGAGAGGAGAGCGCTGCAGAGGAAGAATCCACCATTTTTCTCTGTTGCTGCTGCTGCTGCCATTGATGAAGATGAAGAACACGAAGAACAGACAACCAAAAACCGTCGTTCTTCAACAGTGACAACGACCAGTCTCTGTGGGTCGTAGTCAGCTACGCAGACAACAACAGTATTCTTTTATCGTTCTTTGTAACGGTGTTTGCAACAATTATAAACGTTTCAAACACCCGATTTTCATCATTTTCTCTTTATTTCATCACTGTGAACCATTTTTGAGCCATAAATAATTATTTTGAGAGCATTTTTATTATGATGAGTTAAACCCCAACACTGGGACGACGGAGGAGGCCGAGCTTCATACATGGGTAATTTAATTAATTCTTTTTAAGACTTTTGCATTAAAAATTAATTGAAATATGATTTGATTAAATTGGGTGTTATTTGATTAGATGGGTCATGCTCAGCTTAGGTGATTTGATGTTCCATGCTTAACATTTACAATCAATTTTTTGAGAATCTACTTTGGCAAAATAAGAGTCCATAAAACTTATGTTTTGAGCGATTATTGTCGAGAATAATTCATTGAGCCCTATTTTATGAAGATTTTCCGAATCATTAGTCCCGGTACCTCTCACCATTGTTAATATTTTATTGTATATATATTTTTTTTATTAAGTCTAAAAAAATTATCCTTCACAAATCCGAGAGTTTGAACCTTCATTACTACAACCACAATCCACGAAAAATCAATAATCAGTCAGTTGATCAAGATGTTCAAAGGCACTGCCGAGAAAGATATGCAAGGACCGTTAAGTGGTGCCGAAGTAGATGCAGTGGCCACCGCCTATCTCTTGGTTATATTGGGATATGTCATATTCCCCAATACCAGTGGCAACCGAGTAGATGCCAACCTTCTACAACTATTGCATCCTCTCAATAAGGTGGCGGACTGCTCCCTGGGAACGACAACTATTGCATTCTTGATGGCAGAGTTGAGAAAGGCGTTGAGACTTATAACTAGCCAAATTACTGGGAACGTGAGTCTATTCCAGGTATTTTCTCAACTCTATTAATCCATTGATCGTTATGTTTTTTTTTTCTAATTTAAGAATCAATTTCTAATACTTGGTTTGATATATATGCAGACATGGATCCATGACCACTACCCCAGTCTGAAATTGGCAGATGTGAACACAATGTGGGAGAGAAGTACACCGACAGGAACAAAGTACAAGTTCAATGACAACCGTTCGAGGACAAAGGAGCAACAATTGTTTAGCTCGAGGGAGAAATTAGGCTCAGTTAAGGCCTCAAAGGTATGCTTTGATCCATACAAGGAAGACCGAGCTAGTGGACATATAGCGGGTCGTTCCGAGTTGTCCCATTATTTTGGACCGTGGTGGCACCCCACAGGTTATGTGATGTACACTGGCTCCAGGGTGATGCGACAACATGGTGTTTTCCAAACAGTACCATAGCATCACATTAATGGAAAGTTCAAGTTGGACGTGGAGTATATCGATTCTAACCATGACAACATCAAGGTAGTTTACTATGGTACACCGTTTGTTGGTGATCACTGGGATAAGAGGATGTACCACTTGGTGAACACTTTGAGAGATGTGGTGATGAAAATGCTCCAGGATATATGGAGTGGTACCGGGAGCATTCACATATTCGTGTAATCCGTGAGCTTAAAGCAAAGACGACCTCAACGGCTTCCATTTACAAATGTATCGTCAAAGATAAACCCTCAGGTTATGATAGGCTAGTGCGTATGGTTATGATTTTCCCTCTAATATTATGATTCAATTTTTTAGATGAACTCAATTTGATGTTTTGTCAATTAAAAAAACAGGTGAATAGGTTCAAGGTTTTGTCCAAGTGGTGCGCTGATTGCATAACGGCTGGACAACCTGTGCCAATTAAGAAGATAAAAAATCACATGGAGATGATTGATAATGTTGATAATGAAGAGTATGCATCTGAATTTGGGGAAAAGAAAGTGATGAAGAACCCGCCCAAGAAAAAAGCATCAAAGGCGAACAAAAGATCTCAAGTTTCTTCAAGCTCTCGTGCTGAAGGAAATATCGAGGGAGATGAAGGTGATGCTGGTGATAATGCGGGTCGTCCAGGTCGTCCTAAGCGTTCTAAAACTTTAGCTGACAATAATAATAAGAAAACTAGGAATTAGGTGATAATGTGTTGTTCGATGCTATGGATTATGTTGTTTTAACAATTTCTTTCGGATTATGGTGTTTTAAATACTTGTTTTGGATTATATGTTCTTAAGTTTATGGGTTATGAATGTATTTTGAATTATGTTTATTACTTGATTATCTGAAACTGTATTATTTTTCACCAGAATCGGAGGATATATATTAACCTTACCTACCGATTCTGGTAAATTTTCAAAATATTGTGAGATATGTGCAGAATCGGTAGTAATGTTATCAACCTTAACTACCGATTCTGGTGACTTTTAAAAAAAAGTCAGACAGGTCCTTAATCGGAAGTACAAATATTAATCATTTCTACCGATTATAGTGGCTTCATTTTTATTGTTCTTCTGAACCTAAATAGCCTTATAATCGGACACAACATTTTATCATTGTTTACCGATTAATGTGGGGTTTAAAATCGATATATGAGGTGAACTTCATAAGCTACCGATTATGGTAATTCCAAAATTCGAAAAATATGAAATTTTTTCAAATATCAATTTTGTGACAACTCCATAATCAGTAGACATGCAACTCCATGTCTACCGATTATGGTAGTTCCTAAATTCGAAAAATTTGAGATTTTTTCAAATATAAATTTTGGGCAACTCCATAATCGGGAGACAAGATAACTAAATACCTTCCGATTATAGTTTTTTTCTTCAAAATAACAAAACTTTCAAACTACATGTGTACACAATAACCTCCGATTAGCCTAACATCTACAAATTACGTAAATAAACTACCGATTATGGAGAGCATATTTGTCATTTTGAAAATTCGGAGATAAGGGGTAGTTTAGATTTACACTTGGGTGGCCTTTTTTATCTTTTTGTGTCGCCCCCTAATTCGGAGAAGTTGTCTAATCTTAAAAATCTGAGATTTTTACGGTGAATATACGTCGCTATCCACGTGACACCACGAACAAATAGCTGACAAGTGACCAAACGAAGGGTATTATAGGGAAACCATGTGCTTTGATATAAGAATGTCTGTATCATTTCGTTCGGTTGTTAAAAGGTTGTTAAAGAGAGAAAAACAGTCGAGAGGAAGAAGAAGGAGGAATTCGTGAGCATCCTACTCTACTCCATATGGCGGGTATGATTAGGGTTTCTCAGTAAACTCAAATTTTCCCGCCATTTTCAAAATTCATACTTCGAGAAAGCCCTAATTGTTTTACAATTCTTAGTTTTATTTAGCAATTAAATTTTCAGATTTTTCCCAATTTTGTTTCTCAATACAAGGATTAATGGGGGCACAAGGAAAACCTCCTGCAACAACTGCATCTCAGGTAAGAATAAACCCTAATATTTACAATTCTTGTTGTATTTGTTTATGGATCGATGCCCTAGTTTTGGTTTGGGTTTAATTGTGCGAAGTTATTTATTCTAACGTCGATTTTCACCTGAATGAGTAGATTTCATTAGTGGGTTTTGTTGAAATTGAGAATTTTTGAAGTAATTAAAGTGGGCTGTAATGGTGTAAAGATTCAAAAACGGTTATTCAAATTCAGCTTGTGTTGTAAACGTGTTTTCATCGAGTCCCTGAATTATGTCTGGGTTTAATGGTGCGAAGGAATAGATTTTCACTTAATACATTATATTCCTTGACCACAATTTCCGGTATATGGAAGTAGAAATTTTAGCTCTGTCTAGAATGAGCTATTCAGTAGGGTATCCCCACCGCCTACTGTTATATTTGGGATGAGCTATTCACTAGGCTTTTATCCAACATGGAAATGGGATTAGGGAACAAAGTATATTTTTCGGGATTGGCTTATGGTTGAATTAAATTGTGAAGGTGTAACGGTGTGATGTGATTGTGTTTTCAAAATGATGCTCTAGTTTTTGTTTAGTTTATATTGTCTGAAGAAAATGATTTTTATTTTGAATTCTTCCTACTTAGTGATTATTTATTTTACTTGGTGTCAATTGGTTTCAGATGTAAATTAATTTTTTGAAGAATCTGCGTAGTGGGTTGTAATGGTGTAAAGATTTTATTTTCAGCGTGTTAAAGTATACCATTTGAATGAGGAGGGGAAATGGGATGATCGGGGTACTGGGCAAGTCAGTGTAGGTTACTTAGAGGTATGTTTTTAACCTAATTTTGATTTTTATGGTGTTAATAAAGTGTCAGTCATATATCTTTTGAAGTATTGACTTTGTCAAATTCAAGTGATATTTTTTTTTGTCTGGTTGTTATGGTCGTAGAGGTCTGAAGACCTTGCTTTGTTTGTGATCGATGAGGACGATAGTGAGACGCTACTTGCACATCGTATTGGCTCAGATGAAAATTATCAAAGACAAGAAGGTAATCTTGTATTTTCATGTTTGTAAGCTTGACTTCTATTGTGTGTATTTGGCACTGAAGACATTACCAGTTGTTTTTCTCAATTTAGATACAATCATATCATGGCGTGATCCAGAATATTCTACAGATTTAGCGCTTAGCTTTCAAGAAATTGCAGGGTGCTCTTTTGTTTGGTGAGTTTTATGCGGGTTTTGTTGTTGCTTTTCAACTTTAGTTCAGTGGTCATTTCTCTGGAAAAGGATCTTAAAGAACTTGTGGTCTTATCATGATTACAATGTCTTTTGTTATTTAGGGAACACATTCGTAATGCTGGGAAGAATCTGCATTTCAGTAACAATAGTGGTTAGTGAACTCTTTATTTGTGAGTGTGTTATGTATTGGACTATGAAACGAAGTCCTTGATTCATCAGTCTGATTCATGCTATTTCGACTATTTGGCACTAATTGTAGATCAAGAGAGTCCTGAATCTGTTACTGAACCACTGGAGACATCAGGAATGTCACAGGCCAATGGTAACCTTATTTCTGTTCATGGATTCTTTTATCAGCCTCATATTTGGTTGCATGTTGATAAGGATAAGAAATGATGCTTTGGATCATATACTGTACCTTACAGTATTATATTTTGCAGAGGAGGCTTTTAATTGTTTGAGCACTGAACTGAGGGAGTTGCCTGCTGTTGAGCTATCCACACTTCCTGCGATAATCAAGGTTCCAGCCTGTGGACTTAGTGTCTTTTTTTAATTCTTTTTCTGTCTTCAAAGAGTAAAATTTTGTCTGATCAAGTCTTTGAAGAGTTCAAAACCAAAACTTTGGCTGGTGTCTGCCAGATTATCTTGATTTGGATCGGTAGAAGTCTGGCAGATTATATGTGTATGAGGCTTGTTGTCAGCAATTGCTGTTAGCATTTGAGTTGGAAATCATGTGTTAAAGTTCTTATGAACTGAAGCATAAAAGTTCACTCATATGCACTGTTTCCAACCAAAAACTCATATGGAGTGTATAGTACATTTTGGTATTTTAATGGATTTACTGTTGGACGCTTAAAGTTGTGAAGTCCTGATTAAATTGGGGGAGCCATGCATAAATGTATATGCTTAGTGGGGACAATTTGTTCTAATTGACAGTGATTTTCATCTTGCGAGATTTCACTTTTGTACTCTATCACCAGTTTTAGCCAGGATATACTTATTTCGTCTTCTCACTCCTGTATCTGGGGGGTCAAGATCAATTATTTCCAATTTGTGAAATATCCAAATTCGTGATTATGATTTTATTTAGTTGGATTCTATTTCTTTGATAAAAAATCTTGCTTGGATCTATGAACCATTATTAAGTCCAATTCCTTAGGCACATAGAGAATTATGGCCAATCCTATGCATGTGGATTGCCTTTTCATTGAACTGGAGAGTTCCTTTGTTTACCTTCTTCTTGAGGTTGATTACTCGAAGTTACTTAATTTCTTCTGTTATGTAGTATTTCACAATGTCAATTTAAAATTCTGTAGTATACTCTCTTGATATGCAAATGTCTTCATGATACTTATCAAATTTTACCTGCAGATCGTAGCGGAGAGTGGCATAACTGACCAGATGCGTGTTGCGGAGCTTATAATACGTGATGTAAGCTTCTAATCAACTATACACAATTCATAGATACTAGAATTGCTATTTGAGAAGTTTTTCTTAGTCGTTTAGTATTTGGATATGTATATATGTGCATAGTACTTGAAGGACACTTGTGTAATCAGAAATATTTATTTCGAAATATGAGGATACTGCAACTGTTTGCAACACTGTTTCGGGTGCCAATACTCTTATCTGTTATAGAGGCACTTTTGCTTCTCTATAATCTATAGTTTCTCCTATTTTTGCAGCAAGATTTTTTTCCAAAGCTCCTGGATCTGTTTAGAGTGTGCGAGGACTTGGAAGACATGGATGCTCTTCGCACAATATTCAGACTGGTGAAGGGAATAAGTCAGTATTCGTCTTTTTGCGTACCTCCCTTTCCCTTTTCTCTCTTGATCCAAATTTCTTCTTCTATCTGTTTATGAGTACTGATGACTTCTTGTTTTTCTTCTGGTCCAGTTTTACTTAATAGTCCTCAGATCTTTGACAAAATATTTAGTGATAAATTTATCATAGATATTATTGGGACCCTTGAGTGTAAGTTATTTTTGCAGTTTCTTAAAAATCTGAATAACATTTATTTTCAATGTTTAACCTTCACTGCTATGTTAATGAACAACTGAAAGTGTTCTTCAGATGATCAGGAAATTTCTCGTGTGCATCATCGTGCTTTCTTGAAAGAGCATGTGGTCTTTAAGGAGGTAATACACATTTTCTCCTTCTTAGATGTCAGGTGTACCTGGGCTAAGCAGCTGGTTAGCTTGCAGTAACTTAGAAATGTTGCTCTTTTTCTTATCGTAGGCAATCCCAATCAAAGATCCCTCAGTCTTGTCAAAGATACATCAGACTTACAGAATTGGTTATATAAAGGTGTAGATAACTTTTAGACTTGTCACTCCATTGTGATTTGTGCAGTGATAGCATTTTTTAATTTTTGCTACAATTTGTAGGATGTCATTTTGCCAAGAATATTGGATGAGTCTACGACTGTAAATCTCAATTCCATCATTCAAGGAAATAATGTAGCAGTGAGTTCCAAACTCTGAGCGAGTCCTTTTTTTTTTTTTTTTTTTCACCACATCTTTTCCCTAATTGCGACTCGACCATTTAATATTTTATCTTATTAGGTCATTTCTTTGTTGAAGGATGATAGTACCTTTATCAAGGAACTATTTGCAAGAACGAAATCATCCACTGCCCCCATTGAAACAAAGAAAAATTTGGTAGATTTCTCGACTTCTTTATATAATTTGAAATCTATTTAGGATAAAATATTTGTTGTGCGAAGGGATTCCTTGCCTATATTGATTATCTTTAACCTTGATTTGGAACAGGCAATATTCTTGCACGAATTTTGTAGCTTAAGTAAGAGCTTGCCAGTAGTAAATCAGTTGCGACTGTTTAGGTATGTACTTGTGATTTTTTTCCGATTTATACCGTTCTTTCTCACTGTATTTTCCTGAAGCATATTGGTTGCTATAGGGATCTTATGAATGAAGGCATATTTGATATCGTAGCTGATGCATTGCAGTCAGAAGATAAAAGGCTTGTATTAATTGGGTAAGAGGTTGTTTTATCGTAGTTGTAGGTTATTCTATTGTGTAGTACATAATGTTACTCTGGTAGGTCTGCTATATATAACCAGTAGTAGAACTGTAGTCTTTTTTCCATGACAAGTATGCTAGCGTTGATAATTATGTGGTATTCTTCTCGCTATGCAGGACAGATATCCTTCTTCTTTTCCTTAACCAGGATGCCAACCTCCTCAGGTCGTATATTATCCGACAGGAAGGCCGTCCCCTTCTTGGACTTCTGGTATGCAAGTCATTTCAGGATCTTTTTTTTATTGTGCTTATATATGTATTATATTTATTTGGCAAAAGATCCCTTGTATTCTCATACCTACTTTGTTGCAGTGACTGAAATATTAAATTTGTTAACTCTTACGACTGCCAAATGCTCTTGCAGAATCGTCTAGTTTTATTTAGACCAATCTATTCACGAGCCCTTAATTTACTTACTTTTGTTGTCGTTTTGTAGCTTCCTTCAAAGTTCTTTTAATAGAGTTTCCTCTGTTATGTGCATACCTGCTTTTCTGGTATAATCCGTGTGTGTTAATACATTCTTGGACTATTTTTAGAGTAGCACGACTAGTTCTTTTTGCAGTTACTTCCCTTGACATGATTAATGAAATAAAATTGTAATGGTTTATTTTCAGGTTAAAGGCATGTTAACAGATTTTGGTGAGGAGATGCATTGTCAGTTTCTTGAGATACTGCGCAACTTATTAGACTGGTTCTTGGCAGGATCCCAGGTGCAGTTTCCTTCATTTCTTTGCGCATATCTCTTTCTTTTAATGTTGCGGGATTATGATGTAAGAAAGATGCGTATATTTGACTATTTTGTTGAGTCTCTTTGGTTTTGGCTCATAGGTTTCTTTTTCATTCTGTAGTTAATCACTATTCACATAAGAGGATGCAGGTTAAAAAAAATTATTTTTTGTGTGTGGGGAAAGTAGAGTGACTCCACGCTTATGTGTGTAGTATCTGCAACCTAGTAAGATGCATTTGTGCAGGTAGAACTACAAATGTTGAGTGCTGTTTGATATTTTCTGTGATATGAATTGTTGGAAAATTTATGGATGATATTATTATGTAAGAATGTATCCAACTTTTTTCTCTTAATCATGCTAGAAATCAATTTGTGACCTGCAGTATGTACTCCTTAGTCATGTGATGGATTTTCTTTATTTGTTGCAGAGAGAGACAATAATAGAAATTTTCTACGAGAAGCACTTGGACCAATTGATAGAGGTCATAATGTTGTCATGCCCTCCAAAAGGTCTCACCACATCAACAACAGAAAAATCAGCGGCTGGTGATGGGCATGGAAGTCAGGTGGTCATAAAGCCGGAGATATTGACAAATATATGTGAATTGCTGTGTTTTTGCATTCTTCACCATCCTTACAGGATAAAGTACTCTCCTTAGTTGTGTGCTTGCTGCTTTGCTTGTTAAAATTTTGTATTTCAGCGATATGAGTCAATTGTGGATTAACCATCTTGTTTTATCTCGGTTTCGTGCTTGTAGATGCAACTTTCTTCTAAATAATATGATAGGAAAAGTCTTAGTTCTGGTTCATAGAAGGGAGAAGTACCTAGTTGTAGCTGCTGTTCGCTTCATGCGCATCATTATTTGTCGCAACGCTAGTGTGAGTATTATATCCAGGTTGTTTTCTGATACATTGTTGGCAGGATTCATGTGTTGAAATTTAGGCAATAATGCAATGGAACTCGTATTTGTTTGGCAGGATGAGCAATTACTTAGTCATATTGTTAAGAAAAACCATCTGAAGCCAATTGTGGATGCTTTTGTTGCTAATGGTGATCGATATAATCTTCTAAATTCTGCAGTTCTTGATCTTTTCGAGTATATCAGAAAGGTGCTTCTTTCTTTCAGTTAGCTTCTGTTGCATAATTAGGTAGGGATTAGGTATCTCAGAAGTCGTATGAACGTCATTTGCTTTGTGCAGGAAAACATAAAAACCTTAATTATGTACATTGTTGATTCTTTCTGGAGTCAGTTGGTCAAATTTGAGCCATTTGCAACTGTTTCGCAACTTAAACTCAAATATGAGCAGGTAACTGGTCTACTCCTGGATCTTTGGTAACTTCCTTGTGCCAGTTTCTTTTAAGAAGCGTGTACTACTTCAGGATCTTTAGTAAATTTCTTGAATCAGTTTCAGAACAAGGAAAAAATTGACCCTGAAAATAGCACCAATGAGAATCCAAGAAAGCGATATGATGAGCGTGCTCTTGATAAAGAGGAAGAAGATTACTTCAATGAGGACAGGTCTGTATTCTTTTACTGAACATTCAATGTATTAATGTTTTGTTTTGTCTGAAATTTATTAACTAATGAACCTTGTACTTGAGTGAATCAGCGACGAAGAGGATACTGCTTCTGATAGTTCTTCAGATGTCCAACAAGAAAATCAAACTTCTTTACCAGCCACCTCCTGCCATGCATCATTAAGGTAAAGTACTAATACTTGAAAGGCATCTCCAAATGTAATATTATCCAAGCAATGGATCAGGGTGATTCAACCCTTTCAGGGCATGGATCAAGAATGCTCAACCTTGACTTCAACTTTAGTAGGCATGTCGTGTGGGTAGTGTTAGTGTTTCGTCCCTTCAGGTTAGTCACTGGTATGAAACCTGTTTTTCCCTAATAATGTCAAACGTTTCACATCTAGGAATAAGGTGGAAACTCTTGGTGGGGATGAAAGAAGCACAGCCCCTCTGACGCTAAAACGGAAATCAAATTACGATGAGGAGGTGCACGAGCCAACAAAGAAGCAGAAGTTGGATGACGACTTGAACAACCGTGACAATGTTTTAAACACTGCTCCACAGTCGGTATGTAATCCTGAAGCAGAATCTAGTAAACCACTTATCCGAACCCCAGGTGAGAAATTCTCTGAAGAAGAAGCTCAAAGTAAAGAGCAAAGAAGTTCTGATAATTCGCCGAGCACTTCAGAGACTTGTCAAGTAACCGACGAAGGGTCTGCAGTGGCATCCCTGAATGGTAGTGACTCAACATCTAAGCTGATTGTAGATGAAGGGAGTACTGCTGGTTCTTGTGTTCGATGACACATCCTTGTATTATCTGATCTGTAAGACTGCAGTGGGAATTTCTATATTCTCTCCTGGAAGGATGAAAAGATTTCGATGATGAGGAAACAGGCCAAGACAGGAACAGCGGTCTGTGAGAAGGAAAGAATCTATTATTCGCCGAAGGGTCAAAGGAATTCAAACCTCACCTGGCCTAGCATTTGGTCTCGTCATGCTGCTGTTACTCGAGAAAGGAAAAGAAAACAGTTCTCTTTGGTGGTAAACAACAGTCACACCAGCCCTTACCTTCTTTTCTTCAATTTTTGCCGTTTTTTGTATTGATTTTCAAATTTCTGTATAAATGTATGCCAGAGATGGAGGGTTAGGTTAATATTCTTCCTGAGTTCCAATGGTTAAGATAAGGCAAGCTGGTTGTCCATGCATACCCAGCCAAAAGTAGTGCAACGTGTGATTGTACATTTTAATCTTTACATGAAATTACAGATGTGAATTAGTTATACAATTTCAATCGATGTTTCGATTAGACTTCCAGCATTTTTTAATGGGTGTGTATAATAATATTCCAGATTAAGGTTAGCCGTGCGATTCTTGAATTACACATCAGAAATTGGTGAACAAAACAACAAAACAAATACCGATCCAAAACCTCGTTTAATTGGGGGACCCTAAAAACAATTAGGGGCCCTGACCAATTTATACCCACACCAAAAATGTTAGGGGATTTCAAAAGGTGGTGAAAATACTATTTTACCCTTACTACTTAAAAACCTATTAACCCTAAAACCAAAATCAGTTTACTCTCCTTCCCTCCCTTCCTCTCCCACCTGAGTTTTCCCTCTCTCCTCCATTAACGACACAAAAAAAAAAGAAAGAAATCTTCAGCGATTCATCGTTGTAATCGTCGATACGAAAAACTTTAAGACCGCAGTACAAGGCGGGAAGAATTAGAAGAAGAAATGGTGCCGATTAGAAAGTAAGTGAACTAAGACCCTCCTTTGTTTTGATTTTTTCTTGAGTCTTGATTGTGAAATTGAGGTCTGGAACCGATTTTCTTCAGTTACAGTGAATGGGTCGTTACTCTGTGTTTTCTTAAACCCTAACGATTCTTCATATGCATGTTATCTCTATGAAAAATCGTTAAGCTATATGATGTTTACGTTAACGACCCTAATTCTGCTACTTCAATTTTTTGTCCTAGATTTGGGTCGTTACCTCTGTAATCGAATCTATTGACGACCCTAATTCTGCTAAGAACAGTCTCTCTATCTTAAAAACTGGAAGTGTCGTCAATATATATATTCGAGTCGTCATTGAACTCTTATGGTTTGGATTAGAGTCGTTACTCTTAGTTGACGACCCTAGTTGCAAAACAGAAATACTCACTGTCCAAAATATTGATAGGGTCGTCACATTATTTGTTAGTGTCGTCATGTTTTCTATTAGAGTCGTTTCTGTTTTAAAGAATAAGGTGACGACCCTTGTTCTGATAGCATGAAATAGTCAACTGATTTGTTCATTTTTTGTGTGTGTTACCATTGTAGTAAAAAGAAAGACAAGAAACACATGCCCACTCCTCCTTCCAAACCTCCCTGACACATCAGATACTTGAATGCCGGTCCATTCCGAGGAAAAAAGCCGAATGAGGTACCCTTGTCCATCGACGAACCAAGAAACCCCGATAATGATTCGTCATTGGGGAAGGCGTATGCGCGATATGAGGTGCTTCGTGGGAAAGTTTGAGTTCGACCATTGTTACTTTATCTTGGAAGGCACTATGTATAATTACGCCATTTATGGTTAAATGTATAAGTGCATCGTTATTATCTATTGTATTTCATTTCCTTCAACGCAACGCTATGCAAGATGTATGTCTTTTATGATTCAATAAAATGATTCTATGAATCAAAAATTATGAAAATCCAGTGGAAGAGTCGTTACACCATATTACTACGGCACCTAACGACCCTTCATAACATTTGCGATGGCTAGCTAGGATCGTCATTTCGTATGACTACAAATATGACAACCCTAAGTGTTACATTTTACAGGGAGTTTTGGTTTTAGAGTCGTTCCTGTGTTAACCAAAAAACATAACGATTCTGGGTGACCTAGCTAAAAAGGGTCGTCAATCTGTATCACACTACCCTAACGATTTTTCATAACCTGGAAAAGTTGCAGGTTTGAGTCGTTATTAATAGTGTCAATATATTAACGACCTCACAGAGTCGTTTGGGTACACCCCCC